>NW_026612650.1:1582076-1725988 GCF_029582105.1 Oenanthe melanoleuca | reverse complement strand
CCTCAGTAGTCTGCTGATCCTGGCACGGAGCTGGTCCCTATTTCAGCCTGGAGCAGAGCAGATGTTTATGGGACTGGAGCCCTTTGGGGCTGTCAGGGATCTGCAGTTTGCAAGGTGCTCTGCTCTCCCTCAGCTCCTCTCTGAGAACTCCAACCCCAGCTCAGCACCTCAGGGCACTGGGGCCCTACAAGTGGCACTGCCTGTTCATGGGCACACAGCTGATGTCTGCCTGGAAAGGGACACAGGTTTTAATACTCGTACATTTCATGATATGCAAGCATATTTTTATTATTTGTGTCACTTGAGTACTTTTAAGAAATGGCCAAGTTTTCCCACCAGGAACAGGAATTTCCTGGGCATATACTAAAGGCAGTAGAAGAAATACTGATTTTGCCTTCTACTTGTGTCACCAATATTCAGTCTGTTATTTCCTCTCCCTCTTCCGTTAGGTGTTTCCAGCTCTCCTGTTTAAATGGCCATATCAAAGGACATCTCTTCACTAGACCAGCTGTATCTATGTCCTTCCCATTGCTCCCAGATTTCCTACTCTAGATGCTCTCTGGTCATTCAAGCGTCTCTTAACTCACTGGTTTCATGCTTTGAGCTTCAGGGAGTTGCCCAATCTTTCATAAATTCAAATACATATCATATTTGTCAACATCTTAATTGTGTTTATATCTATCACAGAATCACCTTTTCTTATATCTTTGTCTAAAACTCTTCCTGCACAGAAATCCCCTGGGGAAGGTGGACATGTCAGATGATGCTGCTGGGACATCACAGAGAGCTGAGGGAGGAGCTGTGACGGTTATTAAACTGTATCACATTCAATTTCTGTTTGTTTGCAAGAAACCTTTCTATGCTTCTGACTCACCTCAGTCCCTGAGCCCCAAAGGACACAAACCTGATGAGTTGTGGTTCCCACTCCAGTGGTGGAACTTGGACCTTGGCTCTGCACAAGAGAGCTCTTCAGCCACTTCTTCTCTTTTCCTCCCTCTGGCCATGGAGGGAGCTCGAGACTTCAGCGTGTGACTTGTGTGTGCAAAGAGCAAATCTGGGCAGAATCGGGGCAGGGACGGTTTGGGGCATCTTGGGATCTGTGTTGGGCACACAACGTGTTTTCCATTGGTCTGAGACTGTCTGCTGTGGAAAGTGGATGTAATATCCAGCAGAGGAATGACTTTTGTGTTTTATGGAGCTGTGCCTTCCCTTGGTTTGTTTGCTCACAATAAATGAACATCCCTCTGTGTCTCTGGCAGCTCCTTCTGCAAGGAAAGCAGGTGGGAGTTGGTGCCAAGGAGCTGAAAGCTGCAGGCACAGCCTGGAGTGGAGGAAGCTCAGATTTGCACAAGGCTGCTCTGAGTGCCAGGGGTTGGATGGGGGAAATGGTGAGGTGGGGGTAGGGACAGAGTCTGATTGATCATGAGACATAAAGGCTCTTGAGTTTCATATCCATTAAAACTGCATGAGGAGGTACTTGAATTCAACGTCAATTGGAGATTGCACATATTAATGTGTAAAGAGTAAAAAACCCAAGCAGGACCTAAACTATCTTTTCCTGCTATCTTAGTAAAAATATAAAACAAAAATTCATTTCACATATATTTCTGAAATCTGCCTAATTAACCACAAAAGATTTGAAAACTTTAATCACATTATTTCCAGAGGCTTGGATTGTTAAGATATTCTGAATGCTAATGGGCCCTGGGGCACTGAATTCCTGAAGAGCTGAAGGCTGAACAAGCCTCTGGAGCAGTAAAATTCAGCAGCAGCCTCCAAGTTGCTGAGGATGTCAGCAGTCCCCACTGAGGGCATCCCTGCCCAGAGACCGTGGGGGAATGACCAGACAAGGAGAGCATCCCTGGGCTGGGGAAGCAGAACTCAGAGGCACCAGTGGGTGAGAAATGGGATGTGAAAGCCCTGCCTGGGCTGTGCCAAGCAGGACAGACAAGCCGTGACTCCCATCCCCAAAAACTCTCACTGCAAGACATTTAAAAGGAATTAAAATTATTTGTTTACTCTGAGTCGGAAGCACTGGAGAAATCCCAACAAGATATTCTCAGAAGCTCAAAACAATGAAACAGACTTTAATGGCAACTTTAGAAAATACGAGAAATTTTGGCAAAAGATGTAATATGCCTTTCAATCAGCAAAAAAACACTTCTGGAAGCATTAACTTGGCCCATTCTACTTCCCAAACTCTAAGTCAGTTCAATTTTTAGTTACTCAAAATTTGCAAGAGGACAGATATAAAGAAGACACAGAAATAGAGAAAGACAAATAAAATACAGAGAAACAGACACACTGCTACCAACATCTGGATTCCAGCAGTGTTCAGATAGAAATTCTGAAAAGGAGGTAGGATCAAGATGTGTGCTTGCCTTGTGTCAAGCCTTAAGTACCCCTTGGTCTTTCTGGGCCCTTCCCCCAGGTGGGTCTTTTGGTCATTTGGTCACTCAGGAGCTGGGCAGGGGCTCCAGGGGTGGGTGTGGAGCATTGCCTTTGGTGTGCCAGGGACTGGCAGGCACTGCTGGGCTGGGCTAGAGGCTCTGGGGGGATTGGGCTTACAAAGCAGTGCAGTGCTGGGGTTACAGGGCAGGGCAAGGCTGCACCTGCCCCTTCCTCCCACACACATGAAATATTTTGAGCCAACAGCCTCCTCCAGTCTGTCACAACAGGCAATGTTAGAGGCAGAATCCCAATTCTGGCCATGAGCACCTGGCCATGAAGGACGATTCTTTTCTATAGGAAGGCAAGCACAGAGCCCCAGTGTTTGGAAGGTAGGTAAGAGCCTCAATAGGCCAAGGCTAGCCAAACTTGTCAATAATGGCTGATTTTGTCTGGGAACAGTCTTTCGATACAGGGAATTTTGGAGGTGGAATCCCAGTCTTGGCCATGGGCACCTGGAGAAGCAGGACACTTCTTTCCTACTGGAAGGAAAGCACAGAGCTTTCCCCAGGGTTTTGGGGACACATGAGAGGTGACCCTTGTGAAACTGCGGCCAGACAGATTTGTCCTGGCAATATTCCTATGCAAAAAATCCCTGGATATAAAGAAATTTGGCGGTAGAATCCCAATTTTGCCCATGGGTGCCTGAAGGAGAAGGACAATTCTTTTTCTACAGAAAGGAAAGCAGGGAGCTCCATTGTTTTAATAGCAGATGAGAAGAGATCCTCAACAAGCCCAGGGCAGCTGGATAAATCAGGCAACCCCCAGGAGACAAAAACAGCCAGACCTGTTCCATGGGGCACCAGTGTCAGAATGTTCTGCTTGGTTCAATCAGACCCCTCTGTGTCACAGGGGCCTCTTGGTTCCACAAGGCCCTGAAGGCTCACAATGGTCTCCTTTGCTCCATGGTGCCTCACAGTGTCACAGTGGCCCCTTGGTTCCAGGAGGCTGTGAAGTGTCTGAAGTGTCTGAATGGTCTCTCCACGGTTCCATGAGGCCTTGCAATGTCACAATGGACCTTTGGCTTCATGGGGTCTCGCAGTTTCACAGTGGCCCCATGGTTCCTTGACAGCCCAAAGTGTCACAATGTTCTCCATGGTTCTATGAGGCCCATGGTGTCACAATGGCCCCTTGGTTTGATTGGGCCTCCCAGTGTCACAATGATCCCAACATTCCATAGAGCCACACAGAGTCAGGACGGTCCCCTTGGTTCCATGAGGCCCAGCAATGTCACAGTGGTCTCCATGATTCCATGAGGTCCCACAGTGCCACAACTGTCCCTTGGTTCCATGGACCCTGTGCTGTTGCATTCTCTCCTCCCCTTTTCAGGCCACCCTGCAAGCTGAGAAATGCTCCTTCGGCCCACAGCCCCTGGGCTCAGCTCCTCTGGAGCTCAGCACAAACACTGTCTGCTCCTAGGCACTGCTGCTGCCCAACCAGCTCCTGGTTCCCTTAGGAGCAGCCCTGGAACTGTTTTTGTTCCCTCAGTGGCACAACACCCCTGTTCTCACCCTTCCAAAGAAAGCTGTGGATGCCAAGTGCGGTCAGGATGAAACATTGCTGTGACTGAAGTCCCTCTCTTGGGGCCCTGCAAACAGAGCTCCACAAGGAGCCCCTTGTAGCTCTCCTGGCCAGCACCTCCCTCTGAGCGGGGCCTCTCCGAGCCGGGAACTCTCCAGTGTGCTGCACTTGGGGCATCTCCGGACAACAACGGAGCCTGGGCCGATTCCCCACTGCTCAAGGCTCAACCCTTCACCCGCCGGGGAGATGCCAAAGCATCCGGAGTGAGCATTTCCCTGCCCTCCTGTAAGGGTCAGTCCAAAGTTTTCTCTGATCTGCCTCACGACCATCATCAGAGACTGGGACCTGAGATTGCACCACTTGCCCTGAACTGGAGTTCTGGCCTGGCTGAGGTGGATGCTTGTGGGCCAAGGACTGTTTGTAGCTGTGCCTGGTGCTCGTCATGGTACACTGCAGGGTACTGGTTATTGCACCCTGTCCCTGCACCTGCATCATGGAGCTACAATCTCCACATACAATAGTCCATAAATCTCCCCACCTTTTGGCCAGAGGCCACTTGCTTTGGGAAAGGACATAAAAAGTGACTTTCCCCAAAAAGACTTTGAGATCTCTTTCTCCCCAACGGATTGAGGACGCGTCTCGTCGGACGACCATGAGGATGCGTCCCATCTGTTGGTAGCTATATCCCATCCTTTCTCTCTCTCACCCTCTCTCTCTCTCTCTCTCTCTCTTTGGCACACAATAAACTGCATTACTGCTTTCTGCTAAACAAACCTGAGTCTTGCCTTTTGTCTTTTGCACCCTGGGGTTGAACAAACCATCACGACTCCCGCTCGGGTTGAGCGGATCGTGACATAAATTTGCGTCACGGACAGTTAGAAGGGTTTCTGACAGACAGAAGGGCTGCTGGTTGTGTGTAGTCTGTAACAGAGGATGTCTTGCCTCAGCTGCACCTAGCTGGCCACCTCGACAGGAGCAAGGGGGGCATTTCAGATTTCCCACAAACTGCACACACCTAGGTGAAAAGCATCCCTACACTCGTTTGAGGATTCTGTCTTCAGAAATTCACAAATGATCTCTTGGTGCAAAAGGCAGAACTGCTCTGTTCTTGTTCTTTATTACTGTATGAATGTGTACTGACCTCTCTGAGTTAGGGAGAATACTGCGCAGGCTGAGGAGTGCGTGTGTAACTCTAATCTATTACTGTATATATGTGAACTGAACTTTCCTAAAACTTAGGCGGGGGGAAACCTGCACAGGTTATGTGTCTGCCTTTCTTGAAAATAGAGGGGGGAAACTGTGTTGGGTGTGTGTGCATGTATACTAACCTTTCCTAAAAAAGTTGGGAGGAGGTACCGCGTAGTCTGTGTGTCTACCCTGCCCTGAGTAAGGGGGGGGAAAACTGCATTGGGTGTATGTGCATGTGTACTTTTCCCTTTCCTAAAATAACTGTGCAGGCTGTGTGTCCACTCTTCCTGAAATAAGGGGGGGGAAAACTGCATAGGGTGTGTATACATGTGCACTAACCTTTCCTAAGAAGTTAGGAGGGGGTACCGCGCAGGCTGTGTGTCTGCCCTGCCCTGGAACAAGGAGGGAAAACTGCGTGGGTGCGCATACATGTGTACTAACCTTTCCTAAGAAGTCAGGAAGGGGTACCACACAGGCTGTGTGTCTGCCCTCCCTGAATAAGGGGCTTGTAGACAGCAAAAGCTGTGTGTGTAATTAAGTGCTGATGTCCCTTGAGTGGCTTTACTTTCCTTCTTTCAAAATGACTGAAAATCATAATACTAAAGATAAAGCTGCATTTTTTGCTTTGCTAGCTAAGTATAATGCCAGACCCTTCCAAGGGGGAGAAGATTGGGCACTCAGTAGCTGGTTTAATTTAGAAAATGTGATTGATAGGATACATTATTTGCAACATGAAACAAAATTCAAACTGGGCAGAAAAAAGACCATTCTCTGCTTAGTTTTGGGGTCCTGTCTTATGGCAGCTATAGAAACCGGCTCAAACCGGTTACACAGGATTTGTGAAACTTTCCTGTATGGCCAATCCAAAAACCCAAACCTGACAATAGGGCTGTTTATCAATATATTGATGATACCCTTGTGGGAGGAGATGAAATACAAGTAGTGGGGGATACCCCACAAAAAATAATCTCCCATTTGGAAAGCCCTAACTTGCAAATTGCCTCAGAGAAAATTCAAACACCTTCCCAGGAAGTGTAGTTTTTGAAGACAGCCACTACTGGGACTGCCCCCGCCGACGGGGTGGCCCAGAAATCCTCAGCAACAAAAGGAACTGTAAAAACTCTGCAATAACAGAATCTGAGAGCTTGGGTAGCAGCTATGACAAACCTGCCTCAGTAATTAAACCAGCCTCTGCTTTCTCCCCCAAACAATCTTTGTTCACTATTGCTGGGGGACGGGGTGGCTCTTGGGTTGAGTTGCTGATGGTTGTTTGGAGTGTTTTCCAGCATGAAGTGCGGAGTGCCTCCTTTGTCTGCAACTACACTGACTCTTATCCTGTGTTTAATGGAGGTACAGAGTGGCTCCCTTTTTGGCAGCAAAATGATTAGGAAGTTAATAGAATTCCAGTCTGCGTTACATGCGGAATAGTTCCATCATTTTAACCTCCTGCCTCTTTGTGGCAGATTCTGTTGCGTTTACTTTTCACAGAATAACGCCATGGAACATGAAGATTAATTGCTGAATCCCTCATCAAACCTGTATACAATTATGGCACAGGACCTTACAGCTGTGTTTTAATTTTGTGAAGATTCAAAATCAAAATTGAACTGTTGTACAATTTTCCTATGAAACTATGTGTGGTAAAAGCAATATAAAATACTGAGGGGAACTTGATGTTAATGTTGTAACACCTACTACCCAACCACCGGTTATACTGAGCCTAAAAATCTTTAAAATTGGATCTTAGGTAATTTGGTAAACTAGCCAACAACAAATATTGTTTAAATCAGCATGGTCTTTTAAACAAGTCAAATTGCCAATGCAAGACCAGGAGGATCCTTTCAAGAAACAAACAAGAGACATAACCGGTGTTGTGGGAACAAGATTGGGAATTTTGAATAGTATTGATTTAGAAGTATTAATTAATAAATTGGCTAACATTTCTTTAGCCCTCTGCTGTATCCAGGTTCAATTGTGGATGCAGTCAGTTGCTGCCTTAATTATATGAGAAGTGGAGGAAACCACTTTTCCTACTGAAATTCGGAGAATAATTTGGAATAATGTTCATGATTTTGAAAAGGAATTCCAATCCTGGTGAAACTACTACCCCAGCATAAGCACAGCCACAGCCTTTGCATAGGACCATATGTAATGCTTCAGTACATTCAATATTCCCTCTCATTGCATTAAGGCTGAATCATGACGGAGCTATTCTCTATCCTTTTGAGCATAGAGAATGGGCCTGTCAAATCGGTGAAAAGTAACAAACTATTAATTTGGAAACTTACATTGTCTGGAAACAACAAGGGTTTATCTGTAAAAGTAATGCAATCAGAGCTCAAGATATTTGCTTAGACATAGATCAGAATGTCTGTAACTTTGAAAGTTATCCAAAGGAGATTCCTGAAATGCTATTGGGGTGTATGAGCAATGGGTGTGCATGCTTAAGAACTGCTTGTGATTTAGTGTTTATGTAGCAATGGATTTAAAAAAAAAAGCATTCAAATTTTTGTGTTTGTATGGTTGGTATTATTCGTTTTAAGTTTTTTGTTTGAAAATTATTTTAGAAAAACAATTGCTTTCATCAATTTTGTTAAAATTATTTTATTGATTTGTATTAATTTTGATTGTTCAAAAGATTTCAACTAATATGACTGTGATTTGTTTGAAAAATTGTTTTTCAATTTGTTGTGAAAATTGTTTTTCAATCAATTTGTTGTGATTATTTTGATTTATTATCTTTGTGTCTATTTCTTTCCTTTTCCTTTCCTCTTTCTCTCTCTCTCTCTGATCCCTGATTTTTCTGTCCCTGTTTTCCGGATATGCTACCAATGACGGGTCCTGAAGATGCTATGACTCACAACATCATACTGCTGGAGTTCCTCAGCGACGCTCGTTGGTCACGGGGTGGTGTAAGAGTCCATCTAAGAGCCTCTCATTTGTTCTGCCCAACGACCCTCTCCTGAGGCCTAAAGAACTGCAGTTTAAAGGCGCTGGCCAGGGAAGAGAAGAATGCCAAGTGACTGTTCTCAGGTGGTGCCCATCCCAACCAGGGCCGATCTGCTCCCTCAGGTGTGAAAACAATGGACTGGTCACGGTGTGCTGCTCCTACGCAGGCTACTTGCTGCAGGACTGATCACAAGGACTGTTGGTGTGCCTGGAGCTTGCCATGGTGCACTGCTCCTACGCAGGCTGTGTGCCTGGAGCATGCCATGGTGCACTGCTCCTACGCAGGCCACTTGCGCACCGTCCTGTTTCCACCTGCTTCTTTGAGCAACGATCTCCACATACAATAATCCATAAATCTTCCCACCTTTTGGCCAGTTGCCCAACGCCTTGGAAAAGACTATAATAGACACTCTGAAACTAAAGACCCCCGAGATCTCCCCGGACGGCAACAGACACCTATTGGCTGGTTCCACGAGGATGGTCTGCCCGTCTTGGTAGCTATAATCCCAAACCCTTTTCTCTCTCTCTGTCTCTCTTTCTCTCTGTCCCACTATCGCATTTTGTTGGCACTAAATAAAAGTGCATCTTTTGCAAAAGTAAACTGGTTTTGTCCCCTGCTGTGTCTTTTGCGCTTTGAGATCCCTAAAAGAATCTATCAGGACTCTGCATGTGGTGTGGACCCTGACAGGCTCCTACAGTATGAGGGGATCTTGGTATCATCCCCTAAGTTAACGCTAGAAACATCTGCCTTGCAAAATCCTGCTCAGTTTTTACACAGTGAGCCTAGTGAAGGATTGACCCATGATTGTCTTAAATATATAGAGAAGCAAACAAAAATCTGGCCAGACTTGGAAGAGGAGGAGTTAGAAGATGGGGAGAAATTATTTGTGGATGGCTCGTCCCGAGTAATAGAAGGGAAAAGAAAATCAGGATATGCCATTATAAATGGGAGAACTTTTGAAGTTATACAATCAGGTCCCCTTAGTCCCAGCTGGTCAGCTCAAGCATGTGAACTATATGCAGTATTAAGGGCCCTAAAACTACTGCAGAACAGGGAAGGAACTATATACACTGATTCAAAGAACGCCTACAGGGTGGTACATACATTTGGGAAAATTTGGGAAGAAAGGGTCTGATAAACTCACAAGGAAAGGGGTTAATTCATGAGGAATAATAGTTCAACTTCTACAGGCTATAAGAGGGCCAGAGAGAATAGCCGTAGTACACGTCAAAGGGCACCAAACAGGACTAAGTGTTATGGTAAGAGGGAATAATCTGGCAGACCAGGAAGCTGGCCGAGCAGCCCTGCTACCCCTAAGGATCAAAGAACGGACCAGAGAGGAGTGTGCAACCTGCGGCAAAGATTTAGAGGAAGAGCCTTGCTATGCCTGTTGGGAAGGTTTTGGGATGGACGAATACCTTGTGCCTGTGATAACTTACAAAAAAGGCACTGCCTTATACATGGCCCCAAACGCATTCTTAACTTCTCTACTCAAGAGAAAGCCAAACTAACGCAAAGGGGGGTATCAGAAACAACTGAAGGAAAATGGGAACTACCGAATGGTAGGGAAGTTCTTCCCAAACCACTAGCCTTTAAAATACTACAGGCAATCCATGAAAAGACCCACTGGGGAGCACAGGCATTAGTGGATCAATTTGCTATCAAATATATGTGCATTGGAATTTATAATTTGGCAAAACAAATTACTCAAGAATGTTTGACCTGTCAGAAGGTTAATAAGCAACAACCAAGAGAAAGAGTGATGGAAGGAAGAGAACTAGCACACCGACCCTTCTCCCATATACAGGTAGATTTCACTGAATTAGTAAAGACAGGGAGATGTAAGTACTTACTGGTAATAGTGGACCACCTGACCCATTATGTGGAGGCATTCCCTACTGCCCAAGCCACTGCCCAAACAGTGGTAAAGTTGCTCCTAGAAGAAATTATCCCCCGTTAAGGGATAATAGAGGTGGTAGATTCAGATAGAGGCCCACATTTCGTGTCCAAGGTGGTGGGGGATATCTCTTCAGCATTAGGGACTCGGTGGCAGTGTCATACTCCCTGGCACCCACAGAGCTCAGGGAAGGTTGAGAGGATGAATGGAGAAATAAAAAAGCAATTAACTAAATTGATGTTAGAAACCCAGATGTCATGGATAAAATGTCCTCCTTTAGCTTTGCTAAACATAAGGACCCAGCCACAAACTGATGTAGGGATCTCCCCTTTTGAGATGCTCTGTGTGATGCCCTATTACATGGAAGCCCCAGCGGATCACCCGAGTTTAGAAAATGTAAAGATAAATTGGTATATAACACGTTTCATGGCTAGGAGAGAGAAATTACTCAAGTAGGGATTTCTAGCACAGTGCCCACCTTTAGATATGGCCATCCACCAAATTAAACCTGGGGATAAGGTGTTAATCAAAGCCTGGAAAGACATGTCCTTAACGCCTCGTTGGGAAGGACCCTTTATTGTTTTGCTTACTACAAAAACAGCTGTGAGAACTGCTGAAAAAGGATGGATTCAATGCTATTCAAGTAAAAAGACCCATTCTGGTGGATGCTGAGAAGCCCTGGAAGATAGTCAGCCCACCTGGGGACCTGAAAATCACCTTTAAAATATAAGAATTTGGAACTGGACTCAGAACTATTACTAATGAACTCTGAGCAATTAATTCAAGAGACCCGAGTTGGTGAATTGGCTGGATATAGCTACCTCATTGTTGTCGATTTCAGAGCATACTGTGGGATATGGGGCTGTGATTGCTATCCTTTTGTATGTTTTATCTGTAAAGTGTGCCAGGAACGGTGGTGGACCCACTGCCAAAGAGGCAGACCCCCAAGGGGAGTTTGTAGAGGGTGTTAACAAATAGAAAGGAAGCTCACAGGGACTACCCTGAAGGTAAGACAAATTACTGGGAGAATAGTAGAACAGTCTCAAGAGTGGTGGGAAATATTTGTAAAAGGAGTGAACCCTGAGAACTATTGTTATCACTCCAATGAACCAGCAGCATTTACAGCACAAATCATCAAAGGGTGTTGCCGAAAGCCCTTGACTGGGGCCCAGTGGGTCCAGTGTGATTCACAAGTAAAAGATAAAAACTGGGAATCGTATGATAACAGAAAGGGGCAAAGCTACAGACCTCCTGAAGCCTACCTTTGCTGCCAAGAAGATGGAACACCCCGCGGCTGGCCGCAACCCAGTCGGCGGGTGAGGCAGAGAGGTAAGAGAGTGTGGAGGCAGGAACCCACTGAGTGGGACAATGCAAAAATCCTTCAAGAAATGCCCCTGGGATATTAATTCCCTAAGAAACCAAAAAATGGACACCACATTGGGACCAGAGGGCAAACACCCGGGGAAGAGAAAGAGATTAGGAAACAGTGCTTTAATGACCAGGCCAAGACCTTACCCTTTCTGGCAGACTATAATGTGATTTTGGGAATGCTTTTTGAATTGTCACAAGGAGAACACAGCCACCTGACCCTTCAAGTGGTCTCTAATCAGGTGGGAAGATCAACAACTAGTTCAGTCTAGAGAGGGGCCAGGGGCCCCTAGCTTCACACCGCACTTGAGCTCACTTGTAGTTATAAATAAAAGACAAGCCCAACTAAAAGCGTTTTATATGTGCCCAAGCTTGAATCCAGGAAAAAGTTACTGTAATTCACCTGGAGAGTATTATTGTGCTTCTTGGGGCTGTGAGACAGTTGCCTCTGATTGGGAACCTGGGGCGGCAAAGATAAATACCTTCGAGTGGGATGGGGCCTCTCAGGCTGCCAAAAACCTAAGCATTCATATAGTGGGGGAGTACTTGGAAGTAGTAATTGTTATTTCATTTATTTAAACATAACAAACCCACAAGACCCTGGGTGGGTGATTGGGAGGACTTGGTATTGGGAGGAGTGTGGTATTGGGAACCAGGCACCAATAGAGGAGGACTAATACTCATTAAGAAGGAACCCTTGCCCCATGACTATCATGCCATAGGCCCAAACCCAATAATTAGTGATGACAATTTGCCTAAAGTAAATGACACCTTCACTAAAGATAACAGCGCCCTGGCATCAGACAATGAGACCATAATACTCCCCACTGTAGACCCACAGCAAAACACCCTTTGGAGCCTTATCTATACTGCTTATACAGCATACATAGGCCACTAAGCCTGACCTTACTGAACATTGTTGGCTTTGTTTTGATATTAAACCCCTATTATGAAACAATAGGAGTCACTGAAAAGGCTAGGTGGGCAAATGGAAGTAACACCCCCTCAATGTGATTGGAATGGTACTCAAGCTGGAGGGATAACTTTAGCAGCAGTAACTGGAAAGGGGAGGTGCATCCGGAATTCTCAAAAGATAAAAACATCTGTGTGGGGTAATAACAAATGCAAAGCAACGGAGAAACCCCACCATCTGGCTAATCCTTGCCAGAAATGCTAGATGGGTATGTTCAAAGGAAGGAATGAGTCCTTGTATTTCTCTCAACTTATTCAATGAAGCATCAAATTTTTGTGTACAGGTATTGATAGTCCCTAAAATTATATATCACCCAGAAGAATCTGATTACAATCTCCAAGACACTAAGGGACATCACTTGACAAAAAGGGAACCGTTCACAGCCTTAACCGTGGCCACTTTAATGCTAATAGGAGGAGCAGGGGTAGGCACCACAGTAGCATCATTAGTGAAACAAAACCAAGAATTCAATTCCCTAAGGGTAGCTGTAGATGCAGACTTAGCCCACATTGAGTGATCCATAACCGCTTGAGAGCAAGATGTTCAGTCACTATCTGAGGTAGTGTTAAAAAACCAAAGGGGTCTAAATCTAAAATCTTTTACAACAAGGGGGATTGTGTGTTGCCTTAAGAGAAGGGTGTTGCATGTATGTGAATAAAACAGACATTGTAAGGGATTCAATGGCCAAGCTAAGAGAGGGGTTAGAGAGAAGGAAGAAAGAAAGGGAAGCCCACCAAAGCTGCTATGAGACTTGGTTTAATAATTCTCCTTGATTCATTACCCTGTTGTCAACCATAGCAGGACCAATCATTCTCCGGTATTAGGATTAACTTTTGGCCCCTGCATCTTTAATAAAATCATAAAAATTGTAAAAAGATGACTAGAGGCAGCACACCTAATGCTTATTCGAGCTAAATATGAGCAAATATCTAGTCATCCAGAGGTAATTGAAACCCTAGCCCTGAGTCATAGCGAACTGAAACGTTTTAATGAACAAAATGGTAAAAGAGAAAAGGAGGGATTGTGATACAGTATAAGTACTTTGTTCATTAAAACTCCTAGTAAGGAATAATGAATACATCAGAGTGAGATGGGCATAGACTTTGACCACATAATTTCAAGTCATTGAGTATGGTATGCATAGCTTATGCTAAAACCAGCGATTGTTTAACCAGTTTTTAAGGATTTTCCACTAGGCTAGGAGGAATAAACAAGAAAAGAACCCAGCACCTCTCCCCTGTTGCAACCACCAGAATTCCAGATTACGGACCCCCCCAGCAACGGGCCTTGCATATGCAGAATACTCCAAGGAAGGACAGGTCAGCTGAATTAGAACTGCATAAAAAGACCATGGTGGGGAGAGGGAAATAGCGTTCTGTTTGTGGAGCAGTGCCCCCCGGCCGCCCAGCACGGTTTTGCTTACTGCCCCTTGCTGAATAAACTCTAATTGATTAGGACTTACTTGATTCGGTTTTCATTTTCAGTCTATAACATTGCTGATGTCAGTGTATGAACAAGAAAGGAATAAATGTGAAAAAAAATTATCTTCTCTCTTTTTGTTTTTAAATGAAATATGTTATAAATGAAATGAAAGCTTAGACAAGTCCTGCCTTATGCTCAGGTTTCTGGCAGTAGCTCTGTTTCAGGTGACCTGCAGCCCAAATTGCTCTTGCTCACAAGTTCTTTAGAATGGCTGATTAGGTCTATTCTAAAGTGAATAATTTACTGAATGGACTCAAGATAAACAGACAAGAATCCTTAAATGGACTAATTATTGCACAGAATAAACAAAAGAAGTGCACAGTGATACAAACACAATGCACAATAAAGTTACTTATATTACAGCTAGTGAAGAAATAGCAGATATCAGGAGTCAATGTAACTTACCAATGAATGGATGAGGGAGTACACATGGAGCCCTTTCACTCAGCTTCCAGAAAAGGAACCACAAAGATGCATCCAGACTTGGGAGAGAAGCCCAACCCATTTCCAGGGACTATACAGCAGAATTCTGCTTTGTCAAAGTTTTGAGTGGCTTTTCTAGTTTGTACAGTGAAATGTGAGTCACTCAGAAATTCATGGCTTATCTCCCTTCAGCTGCTCACAAAGCAAGCTGTTCATGGTGAGCTGGGAATTCCACCTGCCTGGCACCAGAGAGAACTCAGGACAGGACAGATGTCTGGCCTGGGTTATCTCAGCAATTCCTGAGAGGGGGAAGATGCCCTGAGTTATGGCCCAGCTGATGGACAGAACAGATGAGCTCTGCTGGGCCATAGGGGAAGTCCTGCTGCAGGAACCTTATGGAACCAAGGGTGCATTGTGACATTGTGATGCCTCCTGGAACCAAGGAGACCATGGTGACACCAATGAACCTCATGGAACCACGGGTCCATTGTGACACTTTGGAACTACAGAGACCATTGCTGAGCACAGAACCTCATGGAACCAAAAGTCCATTGTGACAGATCAAGGCCTCATGGATCCAAAAAGAGCATTGTGACACCATGGGGCCCCATGGAACCAAATATCCACTGTGACAGTACAGAACCTCATGGAACCAAAGGGGCGTTTGTGACATTGCAAGGCCTGAGGGAACCAAGGAATGCAAAGGCCTCAAACATTCCTTGCAGGGTTCTGCCTTGGGCATGAAGAATTTTCATTGGTGGCCCCTTGTGTCTGTTCTCAATGGAGAAATGTAAGAATTTTAAAATGCTGGAAAAAAAATTGAAACCCCCTCTTTGCCTGAGTGGTGTCAGTTCTCAGAAACCCAGTGTGGAAAGGAAAAAGTAAAGAACCTTTGAAAGCTGAAGCACCCAAAGGCATTGAACCCCACTGAGTGTTGTTACTGACAAAGGCTCTCAAGAGACTAATTAAAGCAGATAATTGGAGGCCATGATTGCACAAAGCTCTCAGAGACTCCAAGGCAAAAGCAAAACCCAAAGTCCTCTGAAAAACCTGCAGTCCCTGGGAGCATGAAGGAGCCCCCAGAGCCATTCCTGACCAAGGCTCCCCAGAGACTAGTCCCAGCAGATCCCTGAGGCCACTGGGATGTGGGGAGATGCTGAGGGCAGCACAAGGGGTGACAGTGCCCAGCCTTGCTGGGGCTGTGCCAGGAGGCCCCAGTGCCTCAGGACAAGGTGTCTCCTCCCAGCCCTTGGTGGCACACACCCTGCTGTGCCCCAGGGCACCAAGACTTGGCTTCTCTTTGTCCCCACCTGTTATCTCTGCCTCCAAATTCCTGCTCTAACTGGAACCTGGGGACACTTTCTCATCGTGTCCCTCAGTGGGACCCATGAATGGGATCAGAAACTTTGGAGTTCGATTCTGATTGAATTCGTGAGAGGTTTCCTAACAAACAGTGCCTGTGCCTTGATTTCCCTCTGGTCTGGTGCAGTTCATCAGGAAGTTTTCCTACTCCAGAAATACATCAAAGAGCTTCTGCGAAATACACATTCCTGTTTTGAAGGGTGAATTCTATACTGTTGTCTTTAGAGCAGAGGTGATTGCAGCATTCAGTGATTGATATTGATCTAGGCTCTCACCTCTGGAGGTCTGCCCTGCTCAGACAAGCTGTGCCTTGAGGTCTGACCCAGTGTCAGGACAACCTTGATCCACTTTCCCCAACCCCATTCTGTGTGTCCTTCCTCACCTGGGACCTACTGGAAAAGTAGTTTCACTCAGGAAGAGTGATGTTTCCTTTTTGTTATTTTGCACGAAATCTACAACTCCTAATTTTCCCCAGTGCAAACAGACATACTGCTCAGGTGTGTGCCAGCCCCAGCCACCACCAAGGAGGTTCAGGA
Source organism: Oenanthe melanoleuca (assembly GCF_029582105.1). Taxonomy (NCBI): domain Eukaryota; kingdom Metazoa; phylum Chordata; class Aves; order Passeriformes; family Muscicapidae; genus Oenanthe; species Oenanthe melanoleuca. Next base: position 1,709,840 of record NW_026612650.1, on the reverse strand, counting down.
CGGGGATCGGTGCTTCAGGGGCGGTGCCTGGTGTCGGCGCCATCTTTCCTTTCTGCCGCTAACTCCCGTCATGCCCCGCGGCCCCATAGGAACCAGGACTACAATTCCCGTCATGCCATGCGCCCCACAGAACCCCTGGTATGCCCCCCATATTTCCCGTAAATGTCCCCAGACCCACAAAGATCCCTAAGTGCCCCCTCTGCTCCCTTTCGGGAATCCCCAAAAGCATCCCCAGATCCCCTGAACGCTCCCAACCCCATAGATGCCCATTACAGTCACTTCTGAGAATTAATCTCCTGCCATTCCCCATGAGCTCAGAGCACCTCATAACCCAGTCATGCACCTAAAATTCCTGCCGTGCCCTGCTGCCTAAAGAGCCCGTTTAGAGCTCCCCAAAGTCCCCCCAAGTGCTCCCGAACCACATAGGTTTCCTCATGAGAACCCGAACTCGCTGCTCAAGAGGCAAAAGTGTCCCCCAAGTGCCCTCCCGAACCCCAAACTCTCAGAACCACTGAGGACTCAGAACCACTCTCAGAACCACTTCCAGGACTTCAGTCCCCATCATGCTCCGCAGTCCTGGTAAAATGCCATTGTAGCTGAGACTTCATCTCCCATCATGCCCTGCGCCTCACCAAGAGGCACTGCAATTGCGCCTACAGCTCCCATGATGCTCTGCCGAGGCTTAAAACCCTGTTATTCCTGAGCCTACAACTCCCATCATCCCCCTGCACCCCAGAGAGCCCGTTAGAGCCCCCCAAGTGCCCGCCCGGATTCCCCTCCCTGACCTCCAAGTGTCCCCTGGACACCCAAGTGCTACTCTGAAGCCCAGACCTTCCCTCAGGATCCCTACGTTCTCTCTTAGACCTCACTCGATGCCCCCAGGTGTCCTCCTGTCTCTCAACCTCCTTCTAAATTCTTTCCCCAGATCCAAAACTACCCCAAATATGTCCCTGAAATGTCTCCCTGGACAGGAAATGCCCACATTGACCCTGCCTGAGAAAAATATGATAATAAAATGACAAAAAAACTACAAATATTATGAATTCTCTTAAAGAGGGAGAAATCAATAACCAATATATCTTATTTAATTAATGAAGGGAACTATGTAACTTAGAAGGAATTACCAAAAAATTTTTGGTTGCTAATTACATATGAAGATTTAAAATAAAAATTAAAAATTAGAGTTTGGAAATAAAGAATAGTAATATTTTAAATAAGAAAAATATAACCCTAATTTTAAAATTATGAACATGTTTTTTTTAAAGATGAATTTAGTACGTTTTTTTAATATTATGAATTCTCAGTCCCAGGTGGGAGATATCATAACATGGTGAAGGTTGGGTGTGAGGAGCAGGTTGTCTAAACAGGGTCAGCCCACAAGAGGCTCTTTCTTCAAGGTGCCCAGTCCTCATACGGAGATATTTGGCATCAAGATCACTTGGGGAATGCTTCTATCACCATCTCTCTGAACTGAAAAAAAGAAAAACATTCCCATAAAAATAAAGTCATGAGGGGCATATTGAAATCTTCCTCCTTACCAGAACTCCAAACTGACTCCAAGCAGCTGCACAAGCCCTGGAGACATGAATACAAGTGAAGGAAGACAGAGAGCTGCTGAAGGCTTTCTGTATTTTAATGATCCCCACGGTGGATTTGGGGCTGAGTCCAGGACTCCCAGGCACTGAGAGAAAGTTAAAGAACCTGCCCAAGGAGTCAGAAGCAAAACTCCAAGTCTCTTGGAGCATCAGTGGCCCCACTGAGGGCAGGGACTGCCAAAGGCTCCCCAGGCACTGGTGAGAGCAGATCCTTGAGGGCAGGATTGCAGGAGCCAAAGGCTGTGAGCACGAACTGCAATGCTGAGCAAGGCCTGGGCTGGTTGGAGGCAGCAGAAAGGCCGAGGCCTGAGCCCAGGCCTGGCCCAGCAGGGCCTGTACCTCACGGGTGGCTCGGGGCTGTTCCTGGGGAACTGGGATGGGAGGGGCAGCAAGGACAAATGGCACCAACCTGTGTGACACTGCAGATGCTCATGGAACCAAGGGCCATTGTGACACAGCAGGGCCTCATGGAAACAAAAGGCCATTGTGAGTCTGCGGGGCTGTAACACCCCAGAACACTGAAATGCTGGGGGTGGCCAAAGGTTCCTTTACTCCAGTTTGGTGCACAGGAGAAACACCAGCCACATATTCTCAACATGGTCAGATGCAAAGAATATTCTTAGTAGGAAGGGACCCACAAGGATCATCAATTCCAGCTGTTAAACAAATGGCCCAGTGTTACAAGCACCATGCCCTAAACAGCTCAGCTAAGAGGCCAAAATGACACAAAGGAACTTCGGCAAAGGGTTTAATACAACATCCAATTCAACATAAAACTCTTAGCATAACATTAACTTAATTCAACCTAAAAAACCTTTAATCCTATAGATGTTTAGTTACCTCAAAATTTTCCAGGTAAATAGGACTAGATGAAGGACAAATAGAGAACAACAGAAGATCTATAGAAAGACACACATATAGGCACCAGCTACTCTGGTTCCAGCACTACTCACAGAAAATCCCCAGCAGAAGGCAGGATCCAGGCCAGGGGCTGACCTCCTACTCTGGGTTTAACCCCTGGGCCAGCATGGGCCCACCCCTTTGGACAGACTGTCAGCTGCTTGTCCAATCAGTGTCAGGGTTGGCACCGGTTGGTAGTGTGTGATTGACAGCTCCACCAATCAGAGCTGGGTGAGCCCTGCCTGCTGTGTGATTGAAAGACAGCTTGGCCAATCAGAGCTGGGGAGCACCATGGCTTTGGGCAGGGCTCTGTCCCCCCACAGACCAAGGCCTGAGCCAACCCGGGTCCCACACAGGGCACTCTGAGCATCCCAGGGTGTCTAGGACATTGATCTCATCCAGCCTCTGACAGCGACCATGGTGACACTGCGGAACCTCACGGAACCAAGGGGCCATGGTGACACCGTGGGGCCCAGAGTGTCACAGAGGAGCTGTTGTGACACAGCAGGACCGCATGGAGCCGAGGGGCCATGGTGACACTTCAGGGCTTTGTGGAACCAAGAACCCATTGTGACATTGCAAAGTGTCATGGAAGCACAGGGCCATTGTGCCACTTCAGAACCAAGGAGAACATTGTGAGACTGTGGGGTCCCATGTAACCAAGGGAACATGGAACAAGTCGGGCTGGCTGGGTCCCCAAGAGGCCACTTGACAGGTCTGGCTGACCTTGGCATGACGGGGCTGCTGCTCATCTGCTGCTGAATCACTGGGGCTCTGTGCTTTCCTTCCTATGGAAAAGAACCGCCCTTCTCATCAAGGTGCCCATGGCCAAAATTCCGATTTCTCCTGCAAATTTCCTCATATTCAGAGATTGCTCCCAGATGAAATCTGCCAGGAGAGACAGATCTGGCTGGCTGTAGCTTTCTAAGGGCTGGCTCTCATCTGCCTTTGAAACACTGGAGCTCTGTTCTTTCCTTCCTAAGGAAAAGAACTCCTTCCTGGCCAGGCAGCCATGGCCAAAACCTAGATTCCTACCTGCAAAAATCCCTCTATTGAAGGATAGTCCCAGATGAAAGGTGCCAGGATAGACATCTGGCTGGCTTGCCCTATGGTCCTAACCTCTCATTTTTTTCCAAAACACTTGGGCTTTGTATTTGTTTTCCTATAGAAAAATCCATTCATCTCGACCAGGTACCCATGGCCAAAACTGGGATTGTACCTCCAAAACTCAGGATTGCTCCCAAGTGAATGCTGCCAGGAGAGATAGATCTGGCTGCCCTTGGCCTCCTGGGGGCTGCCTCTTACCTGCTTCTTAAGCACGGGGACTCAGAACTTTCCTTCCTAAAGAAAAGAACCATCCTTTTCATCAAATTCTCCATGGTCAAAACTGAGACCCAGCCCAAAAAAATAATGTATATTCAAGAACTTCTCCATGACAAAGCTGCCAGAACTAACAGGCCTGGCTCCCATGGCTTCCCAGTAGACACCTGTCTCCTCTTCTTTATTTGAAACACCTGAGCTCTGTGCTTTCCTTCCTACAGAAAAGAGCCACCTTCTCTATCAATGCAGAAATGGCTGAATGTGGGATTCCACCTCCAAAATTCCCTATATCCTTTCCTATAGAAAGGGTTTCTTTCACACAGAAGCTTCCAGAACAGAGAGGTTGGGCTGGCCATGGCCTCTGATGGCCGCCTTTCATCTGCCCCTGAAACAATGGTGTTCCATGCTTTCCTTCCTATGGAAAAGAATCCTCCTTTTCCTCCAGGTATCCATGTCTGAAATTGATATTTCACCTCCAGTATGCTGTGTATCCAAAGATAGCTCCCAGACAAAATCTGCCACTGCCATCTAATCTGGCTGGGCTTGGTGATTGCCCTCATCTGCCCCTGCAACACTGGGGATGGGTTGTTTCCTTCCTGTGAAGACCTCGGTGACACTTTGGGGATCCAATGGATCCAAGGTACTGTAGTGACACTGTGAGGACCTCGTGGAACCATGAACACCTTAATGACACTTCAGGGCCTCGTATAACCAAAGGGCCATTGTGACTCTGCAGAAGCAAGGAGAACATTGTGGCACTGAGGGGCCGCATAGAACCAAGGGGCCATGGAACAGATCTGGCTGGCTGGGCCTTCCTGGGGCCACCATACAGGTCTGGCTGATCCTGGTGTGTCGAGGGATGCCTCTCATCAGCCCCTGGAGCACTGGGGCTATGTGCTTGCCTTCCTAGGGAAAAAAAACCATCCCTCTTTCCAGGTGCCCATTGCTGAAATTGGTACATCACCTAAAAAGTTCCCTATATGCAAGAGTGACTCCCAGCCAATGTCTGCCAGGACAGGCTGCTCAGGTTGGCTTTGGCCTCCTGAAGGCTGTCCTTTATCTAGCACATAACACTGAGGCTCAGTGTTTTCCACCCAGTGGAAAAGAACTGCCCTCCTCACCTAGGTGTCAATGGCCAAAGCTGGGATACTACTTTCAAAACTACATCTATCCAAGGATTGCACAAGAGAAATGTAGCCAGGACACACAGGCATGAATGCCTTGTCCTCTGGTGATTTTCTTAGACTATGTGCACAATCTTTTAATTTTTCAGTAGTGTGGAGAGAGCCCACAGATCTCCCAAGGTGAGGTTTGGAGGCCTCAAGCACATGACCCCTATACAAGGACAAAGGAACTCCATGCTCAGTGGAATGGAGACTGAGGACAGCACACAAGTGCCATGGGAGGGATTGAAAGGTGGTTTCAGAGATGGTGGGTCTTTTTGACATAGTAAAGAACATCCAGAGAAAGAAAATTAATGCCACGTGCAGCTGAGGAGGCCCAGAATGGTAAGAAGATAAAAGGGATTTCTGACCCAGGGCAGGGCTGGGGTGCAACACCTCTCCAAGAATGACTCTGGAGCATCCCAAGGTTTTGTGTGGCCAGGCAGAGGCAGGAAGGACGCAGAGCTGTCAGCAAAGGAAGGGCCAGCGAGGTGGGGCAGCCAGGGAATGACGACAGCCTGCAGGGACAGAGGCACAGGGCATGGACACCGTAGGACAGCCTGGGCTGCAGAGGGCACAGGGATGGGCAGCAGCTGAAAGGCCCTGCCAGAGCCAACTGCTGCAGCACTTGGGCCATGGCTGATGGCCCTGGGCCTGAAGCCAGCAGGGGACAAGTGAGCCTTGCTGTGCTGGGGCCTCATTGCCTCCTTGTCCCTGCTCAGCAGCCTGGCAGGGGCTGCCCCATGGTCCTGCCCTTGGCATTGCACATCCCCAGAGCCCAGTGCCCCGGGAAGAGCCCTGAGCAATGAGGGAGGGACAGGATCTGCTTTGCCAGGGGCTGGGGCTCAGCCCTTGGCCTTTTGCATTCCTGAAACACATCCAGGTTTGGTCAGCATCAGAGACACCTTTCCCTTGTTATATCCTCCTGTCATCATTGCTCCAGTGTTCTATTGTAACTGGAACCACAGGACACTTTCTCAGTGGTGTTCCTCAGTGGGGCCCATTAAAACTTCAAGGAACTTTTGAGCTTGATTGTGATTTTGAGGCCTTGAGAAGTTTATTAAACCCTCTCTCAGGGACTGAGTCTGATGGAAACAGCACCAAAGCCCTGAGATGGTCGTTAAAGTCCTTGTGCTGTGTCTGTGCTGCTGAGCTGGGCTGGGCTCCTGGCAGAGATGCAGCTCCCAAGGTAAATCAAGAAGAGCTTCAAAAAGACATTTCTGCTGAAGAGCAGCTCCTCTCCCATCCCAGCAGGGCTGAGGGCACTGGCTGCAGGCACTGAGGGGACAGGAGCCATGCACAGACAGGCTAAAGGCAACCAGGACTGGGAAGACATTGAGCTGAGACTTCACTTGGGGAAACATCCTCACAATCCTCGAATTGGTGAGTCTGTGGGTGCAGGGCAAGGTGTCTTGTGCTCCTGGTGGGATCTCCTGCATCCAGGACACACCACAGCCTGGGGGATATGTCAGGAGGACTCTCCCAGTTTCTCAGAGGCAGAGGAAGAGGAGGATGTGCTGCAGAGCGGGGCTGCCCTGGGCACCGTCAGAGGGACAGGGCAGGATGGCTCCTGCTGCCAGGGACGGCTGCAGGGGCTGAAGCTGGGGCTGCAGCCAGGGCTGCCCAGGGCTGTCCTGCACAGCAGCTCCTGAAGCACTCAGGGCTCTTGGCCAGCCCAGGGCATGTGCCACCTGCCAGGGGCAGCTCTCACCCTGCCTGGCAGCTCCCCATGGACTGTGGGGAGAAGTTGGAGGTGGAAGGAGCCACCCCCATCAGGGCAGATTCCTCCTGATGTGGAGATGGTGCTGCATGGCCAGGGCTGCTCTCCAGCATTCTCCTCAAGGGAAGGGAAAGGGGCTGTCAGGTGTGTCTGTGTCACTGAGACTCCTGCACTGTCCCTCTGGGCATCAGCAGATCTGCCTCACATCTCCCGCACAAAGTGCCTCCTCACCCTCCTGTGCCTACAGACAGCAGCAGCAGCACCCTGGCTTGCAGCTTATCAGAGCTGCCCTTAAGGCCTTGCTGCCAGGGAGATGCCCCTGGGCAGTGCCCTGTGCTGGGAGGGGTGTGCAGGGCAGAGCTGAGCCCCCAGGGCTGGGCTGGGCTCTGGGAGCACTGGTAGGGACAAGGCTTGGATACAGAGAAACAGCTCCCAGTAGGAACAACTCCAGAGCCACACCAAACCTGGATATCCCATCCTGTCTAGCTGCACAGGGAAAGAAATGTCGGTTTAGAAAATGTTGCTTTGAAACCAGATTTTTCAAAAGCTCTTCTTTATTTTTATGGCACATTTGAAATGCAGTCATTCTGAAGTAAAGGCAGGTGTATATGAGCCAAGGGCAGCTGTGTGGGACCAGCAGATCTAACTATACTCGGGCACAAGTACCCCTGTGTTCCCCCTGGGCTTCCCAGTGTTCAGGCTCAGAGCAATGCTTAAAGAGGTTTTCTGTCCCTTCAAAGAAAGCAAAACCCCGACCTGAAAGATAAAAGAACAAAGTGAAAGTTATTTCCCCAATGTAAGAGAAGCAATTTTGAGTAAATATGTAAGAAAATAGCATAGGATTGACACAAGGAAACCTCTCCCAACTAATCTGTCTTCTCTTGGCAGCTCACCATGGCCAGAGGGAAGCACTGTCCAACAGCAGCTCCATCAGCCACTTCCTCCTGATGCCATTGGCAGACATGCGGCAGCTGCAGCTCCTGCACTTCTGCCTCTTCCTGGGCATCTCACTGGCTGCCCTCTTGGGCAACGGCCTCATCATCAGTGCCGTAGCCTGCGGCCACCACCTGCACACCCCCATGTTCTTCTTCCTGCTCAACCTGGCCCTCACTGACCTGGGCTGCATCTGCACCACTGTCCCCAAAGCCATGCACAATTCCCTCTGGGACACAAGGAACATCTCATACTCAGGATGTGTTGCACAACTATTGACTTTTGTCTTCTTTATCTCAGCAGAATATTGCCTCCTGACCTTGATGTGCTATGACCGCTACGTGTCCATCTGCAAACCCCTGCACTACAGGACCCTCCTGGGCAGCAGAACTTGTGCCCACATGGCAGCAGCTGCCTGGGCCAGTGGCTTTTTCACTGCTCTGCTGCACACGACCAATACATTTTCCCTGCCCCTGTGCCATGGCAATGCCCTGGGCCAGTTCTTCTGTGAAGTCCCCCAGATCCTCAAACTCTCCTGTTCAAAATTCTACTTCAGGGAAGTTGGGGTGTCTGCTTTTGCTACCTCCTTAGTACTTGGTTGTTTTGTATTCATTGTTTTCTCCTATGTGCAGATCTTCAGGGCTGTGCTGAGGATCCCCTCTGAGCAGGGACGGCACAAAGCCTTTTCCACCTGCCTCCCTCACCTGGCCGTGCTCTCCCTGTTTATCAGCACTGCAGTATTTGCCTACCTGAAGCCCTCCTCCATCTCCTCCCCCTCCCTGGATCTGTCCCTGTCAGTTCTGTACTCAGTGGTGCCTCCAGCCCTGAATCCCCTCACCTACAGCCTGAGGAACCAGGAGCTCATAGGTGGCCTAAGAAAACTGATGACTCTATGTTTTCAGAAGTGTTGCACTCCTTCTTTTCTGCACCAGGGCCTTTAGAATGTAACTCGTTACAATCTCAGCCATTTTTCCGCCCTTATTTGTCCATTTTTTCTTCAGTTACTTTTTCTAATGTTGATCTGATTTTTAAAAAATACTGTAACATAACGCTTTTCATTTCTACATTAATATCTACCCTTTGAAACAAAAATATATTCAAGAGGTCCTCTTCCCTATGCATTTAAATAAAGACAAGCACATGCCCTAACCAGTGTGTCCCGGATTCTTCCTCAGCACTTCTCTGTCTCTTCAGGGCAGAGCCTGTGGGCTGAGGTGGAGGGAAGAGTCTCCCATCACAGCAGCACAGCCTGGGACAATGGCCCTGGCTCTTCCCACATCTGCTCTTCCCAACTCCACCCTCTCCTTGCCAGCCCTTCTGTGGCTGTAAGGCCGCAGTGCTCTGGCAGCTTGGTCACTGTCCTGCTGCGTGTCCATGCTGTGAGCACAGGCAGGGACAGGCCATGGGCACTGCTGGGACACAGCTGGGCTCCAGCACAGCACCTCCATCAGCAAAGGGCATCTCCTGAGGGCAGGGCAGGAAGGCTTTGCTCTCCTCCAGAGCTGCTGTCAGCAATGTGCTCCAGGAATGCAAAGCAAAGCCCAGTGCCTGGGGCAGAGGGGCAGTGTGCAGGGGGCACACAGCAGTGTCCTGGCACAGCCAGAGCTCCTGGCATGGACCTGAGGGAGCAGCAGAGCAGGGCCTGGGCTGTGTCTTGTTCTGGCCACAGCCTGGGAAGGTGCCCCAGGGCAATTGTCCCACACCAGCCCCTGCAACCACCACACCCAGCACTGGCCTCTTCCCTACCTGCAGGAGGTTGTTTGTCCCTGCATGGAGGGACACCAAGTGACCAGTGAGCAGTCTGAGTTTGCTCTGTACTGAGGAGATTTCAGCAGTGCATCGTGTGTGTGTGGGGACATGAACCCGAGTGAACACAAACACCATCATCAGCACTCGGGGCTGGCACAGTTCTGGTGGCACAAATGGTGCCTTGAGGCCACTAAACGCTGGGAAGCCACCTGAATTCATTGTTGGGCTGTGGTTAGCATTCAATACAGTGAAACAGCCTGGGCAAGGAGGACTCCAGGAAAAAATGCTCAGGACAGGCATGGACTGCACAGAGAGACCATTGTGGTGGGGGTTTGTGGGGAGAAATCAGAGCTGCCTCCCTTCTGAAACACCCTGAGCACCTGGACAGGGCTGTGTTGTGTTCTGGGCACTGACCTGGAAGTGAGGGATGTGGAAAAGGCCTTTGGTGTCAGGGATGTTGAGAAGGCTGGGCAGTGTCACTCTGAGACCTCTCTCAAAGCCATTGGAAAGGGCAGAGCCATCCCAGATGGTCGTGAGCACTTGGGAAGGGTAGACATGGAACCAGTCTGCAAACAGGGCAGGGAGGGGCACTGGGAGAGTCACAGACTGGTCAGGCTCAGCAGGGAAGGGCATGTGGCAAATCCTCCTGCAGCCATTCCAGGTACTGGTGACACAAGGCAGGGATTGCAGAACCCACGTGGGAGGGAATAGAAGGGGGTGTTGTGTGCCCAGACTTTAGCCAGGCCTGGGACATGGTCTGCTGTGCTCTCCTCAGAGCCAGACTGGACAGAGCTGGGCTGCAGGAGTGGAACATGGGGTGGGTGGGAATTTGGCTGATCAATGAGTGACAAATGTCATCCATGGCACAGAGTCCCCTTGGCAGCCACTCCCTGGTGACATCCCTCCGTGACCAGACCTTGACCACACTGGGGAACATTTCTATTATCTCTATAATGGCATGAAATGCACTTTCAATCCCTTTGTGGATGCTCCCAAGTTGAAGGCAGTCTGTGACCAAACCCATCCAGTTAATGATGACTGCAAAACATAATGGAGCAAGATGACTGAGTTGGGTAAATTTGGCTCGACATCGGGTGCAAACCAAGCAACATGAAAAGGAAGAAAAAACTTATGTATCAGAAGAAAGTAAATAGGGAAAAAGGACAAACCTGACCAAAAATACAAAACAAAGCAAAACTTACCCACAATAAAAAGCCCCTACAAACGAACCAACTACAATGAGCAAATACTACAAACAGAAGCAAACAAATCCACAGGAAATCTCCTATCAGTGGAAAATGTTAAACTACACAAGGGCATAAATGTAGGTGGTGTTCTGAAAGAAAAATGTCATAAAAAATTAATAAATCCCCTATTCTCTTTGCTCCCCCCACATCTCTCAGTTTATTGCTGATTATGATGTGACACAAAACGGAACATCCCTCGGGTCAGTCCAGCCCAGCTGTCCCATCCCTGTTCCCTCAGGAACACTTTCCCACCCCAAGCCCATGGGTTGGAGGGGATTGCTGACATGTCTCATGTGGGGTGAGCACTGTGACAAAGACAGGAGAAGAGAACATTTAGTTTTATCAAGGAGCGTAGAACAGAAGTGCACAGCTTTGGAGAAACAGATCAAAGATGTCACTCAGGCAAGCAGAAGTCATTCAAAATGCAAGCAACATGACAGCTCAGCTCTGAAAGACTGCTGATAAAGCAGAAATTCTGCAAAGCAAGGAGATTGCCATCATTCAAAAGCAGGGATCGAGGAACAGCCACCTTTGCCAGATGTTGAAGACAGACCCCGATGAACCACATAAGGATTTGTGATAATGGATACCACTATGTCAAATAAAGTCAAAGGAAGTGGGGATAGCTAATGAGGACATAATCAGCGTGTGTGATAAGTCACTGTTTAACTGATGCCCATTACACACAAATGGATGAAGGATTACTAGACTGACCACCATGCTGTAATAAAGAATACTCCAAACTCTCTATCCAGCACATTTCAGTATCAGTGCTGTCCTTGACTCCATTATGTCCCTTGTACAGTTCCACAATAGCCCCTTGGTTCTATTGGAGTCCATATTGTTTTGCACTGCCACAATGCTCTCCTTGGTTCCACGAAGCCTTGGTGTGTCACAACTTCCCCTTGGTTGATGAACTGACATAGTGTCTCTTGGATCTGCAGCATTGCAATGGACAATTGGTTACAAGCAGCCTTGCTGGGTCACAATGAATATTTGTTCCCATGGAGCCACAGTGTCCCAATGGCCCTTTGGTTCCATGAGGCCTCGCTGTACAACAATGGCCCCTCAGTTCCATGAGGTTTTGTACTGTCAACAATGGTCTCCATGGTTGTGCAGTATGAAAATGGCTGCTTGGTTCCATGGGGTTCCTCAGTGTCACAGTGGTGCCCTTGGTTCCATGAGGCTCTGCAGTGTCACAATGCCCCAGAGATTCCATGAGCTTCAGTCTCAACAATGATGTCCTTTGTTCCAGTGAGGCTCCTCAGTGTTCCATTGGATCTGTGATTCCATGAGGTTCCATAGTGTACCATGATTGCCTTGATTCCAAGAGGTTCTGCTGTGTCACACTGGACCCTTGGTTCCATGAGGTTCCATGGTATGGCCATGGTCTCCCTGGATCTGCAGTATCACTATGGACCATTGGTTCCATGCAGCCCTGCTGTGTCACAGCAGCTCCTTGGTTCCATGAAGCCCCACTGCATAACAATGGAATCTTGGTCCCATGAGGTTCTGTACTGTCACAATGCTTTCCTTGGTTCTGGACTGTAACAATGGACCCTTGGCTCCATGAGCTTCCAAAATGTCACCATGGTCTCCTGGGATCTGCACTGTCACAATGGACAATTGGTTCCATGGGACCCTGCTGTGTCAGAATTAAGCCTTAGTGCCATGAGGTTCTGGAGTGTCACAATAGGTCTCCCTGGTTCAATGAGGCCTTGGAGTGTCATAATGGCTGCTTGGTTCCATGAGCTTCCATAGTGTCACAATGGTCTCCTTGTTTCTGCAGTGCCGTAATGGACCCTTGGTTCCATAGGGCTCCTAAATGTCACAGGTCTCCTTGGTTTCATGTGGCCCTGCTGTTTCCCCATGGTCCCTTGGTTCCATGAGTTTCTGTGCTCTCAGCAATGGTTCTCTTGTTCCAATGGTGCCACTATGTCACACTGGACCCTGGGTTCCATGAAGTACTTGAGTGTCACAGTGGCCCCTTGGATCCATGGGGTCCCATAGTGTCACCATGGTCTCCTTGGATCTGCATTGTCACAATGGACCATTGGTTCCATGTGGCCTGGCTGTGTCACAATGGTCGCCTTGATTCCACAATTCCCCTCAGTGTCACAATGGAGCCTTGTTTCTGTGAGGCTCTGAACTGTCACAATTGTCTCCTTGGTTCCATGAGCCCCTGCTGTGTTACAAGGGTGTCCTTGGTTCCATGAGGATACAAAAGCTTTGCATGAACATTTAGCAGCAACTACTTAACACACCTGGAACATCTGTCTGCATTCAAAAGAGGAGTTAAAGCTGAGAATGGCACCAGCAATTTTCATCTGCAACAGTGTCCCGGGTTGGTGTTGTGTCTGCTCCTCTCCCGCCCGCACACCTCTCTGTCTGCATGGAGCTGCAGCCGGTGCCGCTTCTCCCCCGCCTGGGGGGGTGGTGCCCCGGGGCTGTGCTGCTGCTGCTTGCTGCCCCACCTGCTTGCTGCCCCACTTGCTAGCTACCCCTGGCTGCTGTTGCTGCTGTTGCTGCCCCACTGCTTTCTGCCCAGCTTGTTGTTCCTCGGCTGCTGCTGCTGCTTTCGCCCCTACCCCCCCTCCCCCCTCTCCTCTTCATCTCGAAGATCTGTACCAGCTCCGGACGGGACGTGAACATCAGAGACTGCCTCCAAAGCCTGCCCAAGAACCTTTTTCTCCCTTCCCAGCAGCGACTGTCTCTCAGTTTGGTGAAATCGTTTTTTGTCATCTGAGATTGTACTTTCCTGGTGCTGGGAAGTGTTTTTCTTGTGTTTTTTAATAAATAGGTTTTTTCCACTTTTCCCCCCGAGTAAAATTTTTCCAAGCCCAGTGGGGGGAGGAATTGTGAGGGGGATTTATTCTCTGGGGGGCTCCTTTGGAGGCTTCCCGCCAGGTTTGTCCTAAACTTGGACAATTTATTTGGTGGCACGTACGGGGAAACCAGAGAAAGTGGAAAAAACCTTACTCTAATAATATTTTGTTTTCAATTGTTTGTGTTGGTATTGGTATGTTTTTCGAGTCCATAATGGCTTTTAGAGTGGAAGCCTGCCTGTATATTTGGTCTTTAGAGCTTTTTGAAGTGTTAATACCCCTGTGGTCCTTGGGCTTGTTCTCTTATCCAGAGATAGCCACAGTGTTGTCCCTAATACGTAGTTTTTGCATTAAAGGGGTATTAACCAAAATATTTGTTGGGCTAGGCTTGGTTGTGTTGATTTGCAGTAGGTTCATAAGAATGTTAGAATCTGCTTCAGGGATGTATAATTCATGGTTTGTGTCTGCACTCAATTTATTAGAGGAGAAGCAGGCAAAGAGGACTATTCGCCTTTATTTTCCTTCTCCTCTGAATCATTTACATCTCTGTTAGAAAATGTTCAGTTCTCCCTGAATGTTAAGGAAACCATTCTACTGGTATTTAATTTAGTAGTTTTTTCTATACTCTCTGCAGCTTATATAAAATGAAGGCTGAGATTTCCAGAGGGGCTGGTGAGACTCCTGATTTAGGAGTAAAGCCAAGCAGAAGGAATTTTGAGAGGAATGGGAAATGGGAGAACATGGGCCAAATTCTAAAAGAATTTTCTGACCCTATAGTCTGGGACTTCCCATCTGAACAGATTCAGGATCCAGTCGAGGTTGCAAAATACCTGAGAGAGAAGTGTCAGGATGACCCTAAGGAAAAAAAAATCACTACAGTGAGTTGGGCTCTGGTGTATGCTTATCGTACCCTGTTAGATAGTGTAGAACAACAAACAAAGGAAAGGGAACAGGGAGATAACGTAGCTACTATGCCAGCTACTCAGGCTGTAGTTAACACCCCAGGCTCGAGGACAGGGATGAAATTAGAAAGTAAGCTTCAATCCATGGCTGTGGCTACTAGTACAAGGAGTGGAAAGTGCACAAAGAAGACCGATGGGCCACTGGAGGATGATGATGAGGATGCAGGAGAAGGACCCTCAACGCCTCCTGATATAAAATCAAGAGTCAAAGTAACTGGTGTGAGATCAGAAACCAATAATGAGTCCCTTTCCCTAAAAGATCTTTGTGGTTTAAGAAAGGATTATACAAGACGACCTGATGAATCCATAATTAGTTGGCTGGTCAGGCTTTGGGATGCGGCAGGCAAGGATACCATCCTAGATGGCACTGAAGTGAGACATTTGGGATCCCTATCTCATGATCCGGTCATCGATCAAGGAATGATGAGGGAGGCTAACCCTCAAAGCCTCTGGGCACGTGTTTTAGACAACGTAGCACAAAGATATCTGTGTGCCGATGTCCTGTATATGCAGCAGACCCAGTGGAAAACCATAGAGCAAGGGATCCAACGTCTGAGGGAGATGGCGGTAGTGGAGATTATTTTTTCGGATGATCCAACAACTAGGAATTTGGACCTGGTACCATGAACCCCGGTTATGTGGAGAAAGCTTGTGCGACTCGGGCCATCTGAATATGCCTCTGCCTTAGCAGTAATGAAGTGGGAAGAGATATATGAAACAGTGCTTGACATGGCGAAGAAGCTCCGAGCATACGCGGATGCTGTGCATGGCCCAACCCATGCCAGAATCGCCGCCGTGGAAACACGCTTACAAAATTTAGAGGACAAGATAGAGGAAAATCATAAGAGGCTCAGGGAGGAAATTAAGGAGGACCTCCTCCAAATTTCAGCTGTGCAGATTAGACGTCCTGGCACCCAACGCAGACATTCTCCCGATGGGGAGAGGAGGTACACTCCCGAGGCCGAGCTATGGTTTTTCTTGCAGGATTCTGGAGAGAACATGAGGAGGTGGGATGGAAAGCCTACGGCTGCTCTGGCACAATGGGTGAGGGATTTGAAGGAAGGCAAGATTGAAAGAGGAAGTTCCACCCGAAGGAGAGCTGCTCCTGTTGCCCGTACCCAAAGTGCCAAATATGATAGTGATAATGACATGTCTGACCCTCTCGAAGGAACTTCTAAGATGCATGCCCCAGGAAAGAAAGATAAACAGGCTTAGAGGGGCCCTGCCTCTAGCCAGGGTGAGGCGAGGGAGAACCGTGTCTTTTGGACTGTGTGGATTCGGTGGCCTAGCACATCGAAACCACAGAAGTATAGAGCTTTAGTTGACACAGGTGCCCAATGTACTATAATTCCGTCAAGATTCGTGGGGGCAGAATCTGTTTCTATTGCTGGTGTGACAGGTGGCTCGCAGGACTTCACCTTGGTGGAAGCTGAAGTGAGTTTAACTGGAAGGGAATGGAAGAAACATCTTATTGTGACTTGTCCAGAGGCCCCATGTATTTTGGGCATAGATTACCTTCGAAGTGGGTATTTTAAGGATCCAAAAGGCCTTAAGTGGGCATTCGAGATTGCAGCTGTGATGGCAGAGCACATCCGGCAGCTGAACACCTTGCCTGGACTGTCCAAGAATCTGATTACAGTAGGACTGCTGAAAGGAGAGGAGCAACGAGTACCAATTGCCACTTTGACAGTACATCGCCGGCAATATAGAACAACTCAAGATGCTGTGATCCTAATCCATAAGATGATCCGTGAGCTGGAGAGACAAGGGGTGGTCAGCAAAACCCACTCACCCTTTAACAGTCCCATCTGGCCTGGGCAAAAATCTGATGGAGAATGCAGATTGACCATGGACTATCGTGCCTTGAATGAAGTGACTCCACCGCTGAGCGCTGCCGTGCCAGATATGCTGGAGCTGCAGTACGAGCTGGAGTCCAAGGCAGCAAAGTGGTATGCCACCAACCAAGAAGGTCCTGCCCAGTCTGACTCCCTTAATATAGTGGATGGAGATAAAGTCCCAGTGGCCCATGTTAGAGGTTTGTTAGGAAGGGCAGTATGGGTTAATCCTGCCTCGAGTACAGGCAAACCCATTTGTGGGATTGTCTTTGCTTAAGGACCAGGATGCACATGGTGGATAATTCAGAAAGATGGAACGACACGATGCGTACCACAAGCAGATCTGATTGTGGGGTGAGACAGAAAGTAATATGTAAGTATTGAAGGACTGAGTAAGTGAAATGAGAGGAAATGTGTAAGTGTTGATGGACTGAGTAAGTGAAATGGGAGTTTTTTGTTTTGTGTTTTTTTTTATTTATGTTTATTTTATTAAGTTCTTGAGCCTGTTCACGATATGGAGATAAGGGTGGAATGTCCTGGGGTGACGTCGCAATGCTCTGTATCCCCAAATCGTGTGTTGCTCATGCCTGGAGAGTTTGTTTTGTCTAGCCAGGCAGCACCACCCCCTCCCCCCGGGCACGATGTGCCGCCGGCCAGCCAGCAAACCCCGCCCTTTGCTGCTGCTGCTGCCACTGCCGCTTGCAAACTCCCCAGCTCCTGCGCTTTTTCTGCCGTTTTTGCTTTACTTTTCCTTCGCTTATTAGCTAGTAATACCTGATCCTGGGCACCCTGAACATCAAGGAAGCCCGGACGCTGCACCTTCGTGACAAGAAATACGCGTTTCCTGCCCTTCCCAGCACCGGCTGCATCCACTCGGACAAGTGAAGTTTTTCTGCATCACCGGTGGCTGTTCTTTTTCTTGTGTAGGGGAGTGTTTTTTTCTGTGTGTTTTGCTAAATAAACAAGTTTTTCCACTTTTCCTCTGAGGAAATTCTTCCCAAACCCGTAGGTGGGAGGGGAGGAGTTTTTGGGGGTTAGTTTTTTGGGGAGCTCCTTTGGAGATTTTCCTCTAATTTTTCCTAAACCAGGAAACCAGTACAACCCAGTTCATCCCAAGTACACCCCAGTCCAACTCAATACACCTGAGTTTATTCTCAGTCCCTTCCAGTTCCCCCTAGTGTCATCCATTGTAAGCTCCAGTGTCCCCCAGAGGTCTCAGCAATGTTCCCAGTGTCCTCAGTTTGTCCCAGTATTTCCCAGTATCACCCGCAGTATGTCCCACTGTCTCCCAGAGGGTTCCCAGTGTTCCCAGTATGTCCCAGTCCTCCCCAGTGTTTCCAAGGAAACTTGAACTTCTCACGGTTGCCGTGGCCCCCAAACCCAGCAGTGGGGTCAGTGCAGTGTCCATGGCCACAGCCCCCGGCAGTGGCCAGTGCAGGTTGGGATGATGATCCACCCTCAGAGCTGGCCCAGGGCAGCTCTGGGGTGGATTTGGTGGCACCTTGGGCTGGCACAAACCTGAGGAGTGTGTCTGATTGCAGTGGGGGAAATCAAGAGTTTTAGACTGCTTAAAAAATAATAAAAAATAAAATAAAAAAAGATAAACATCTCTTTTTCTGAGTGCAGCCAGGGGAATGTGGAGCAAGGTTGTCCATGCTGGATCAGACCTCAAGGCACAGCTTCTCTGAGAAGGCCAGACCTCCTGAGGAGATACCCTGGATCAATATCAGACACAGAATGCTGCAGTCACCTCTGCTCTAAAGACAACAATATAAAAATACACCCTTCAAAATAGAATTGTGTGTTTCTCAGAAGTTCTTTGATGTATTTCTCCATAACTGGAGTTGATAATCTTCGAGATGAGCTGCACCAGACCAGAGGAAAATCAAGGCAGAGCCATGGTTTGTTAGGAAACCTGTCAAGAATTCACTCAGAATTGAACTCCAAAGTTTCTGATACAATTCATGTTCCCACTGAGGGACACAACTGAGAAAGTGTCCCCAGGTTCCAGTTAGAGTAGGAATTTGGAGGCAGATATAACAGGTGGGGACAAAGAGAAGCCAAGTCTTGGTGCCCTGGGGCACAGCAGGGTGTGTGCCACCAAGGGCTGGGAGGAGACACCTTGTCCTGAGGCACTGGGGCCTCCTGGCACAGCCCCAGCAAGGCTGGGCACTGTCACCCCTTGTGCTGCCCTCAGCATCTCCCCACATCCCAGTGGCCTCAGGGATCTGCTGGGACCAGTCCCTGGGGAGCCTTGGTCAGGAATGGCCCTGGGGGCTCCTTCATGCTCCCAGGGACTGCAGGTTTTTCAGAGGACTTTGGGTTTTGCTTTTGCCATGGAGTCTCTGAGAGCTTTGTGCAGTCATGGCCTCCAGTTATCTGCTTTAATTAGTCTCTTGAGAGCCATTCTCAATAACAACACTGAGTGGGGATTAATGCCACTATGTATTTCAGTTTTTTAAGGTTCTTTACATTTTCCTTTCCGGTGTATCTCTGAGAACTGGTGGAACTCAAAGAGGGTGTTTCTCTTTGTGGTTTTGGAAGCAATCTCAGGTTTCTAAATTTCCCCACTGCAGACATACTCCTTCGGTGTGTGCCAACCCAAGTCTCCACCAAGGATGTTCCACTTCCCTAAAACAGAATCCTGCAAGCAATGTTTGCGACCTTTGCACTCGTTGGTTCCCTGAGGCCTTGCAGTGTCAAAAAGGCCCCTTTGGTTCTATGAAGTTCTGTTCTGTCACGATGGAGATTTCGGTCCATGGGCCCCATGGTGTCACAATGCTCCTTTTGTTTCTGTGAAGCCTTGATCTGTCACAATGGACCCTTGGTTCCATGAGGTTCATTGGTGTCACCATGGTCTCCTTGGTCCCATGAGGCATCACAATGTCACAATGGACCCCTGGTTCCATGAGGTTCCTGCAGCAGGACATCCCCTGTGGCCCAGCAGAGCTCATCTGTTCTGTCCATCAGCTGGGCCATAACTCAGGGCCTCTTCCCCCTCTCAGGAATTGCTGATTTTACCCAGGTCGGACATCTCTCCTGTCCTGAGTTCTCTCTGGTGCCAGGCAGGTGGAATTCCCAGCTCACCATGAATATCTTGGCTTAAGAGCAGCTGAAGGGAGATAAGCCTTGAATTTCTCAGTGACTCACACTTCACTTTACAAACTAAAAAAGCCACACAAAACTTTAACAAAGCAGAATTCTTCTGCATAGTCCCTGCAAACGGGTTGAGTTCCTCTCCCAAGTCTGGATGCATCTTTGTGTTTCCTTTTCTGGAAGCTGAGTGAAAGGGCTCCATGTGTACTCTCACATCAATTCAGTGGTAAATTACATTGACTCCTGATATCAGCTATTTCTTCACTAGCTGTATTATAGGTAACTTTATTGTGCACTATGTTTGTATTTATCTGTACTTCTTTTGTTTATCCTGTGCAGTAAGTAGTCCATTTAAAGATTCTTCTCTGTCTATGTTGATTCCATTCAGTAAATAATTCAGTTTAGAAGAGACCTAAGCATCCATTCTAAAGAGCTTGTGAGCAAGAGCAATTTGGGCTGCAGATCACCGGAAACAGAGCTACTGCCAGAAACCGGAGCATATGACAGGACTTGTCTAAGCTTTCATTCCATTTATAACATATTTAATTTAAAAACAAAAATAGACAAGGCCTTTTCTTTTCCACATTGATTCCTTTCCTGTTTATACACTGATATTAGCAATCTCCAGTTGACATTAATTCCCAGCACCTCCTAATGCAGTCTGAATAGATATGAAAATCACAACCGTTTATGGCTGACAATCAATCAGACTCTGTCCCTACCCCCACCCCACCATTTCCCCCATCCAACCCCTGGCACTCAGAGCAGCCTTGTGCAAATCTGAGCTTCCTCCACTCCAGGCTGTGCCTGCAGCTTTCAGCTCCTTGGCACCAACTCCCAGCTGCTTTCCTTGCAGAAGGAGCTGCCAGAGACACAGAGGGATGTTCATATATTGTGAGCAAACAAACCAAGGGAAGGCACAGATCCATAAAAACATGCTGCATATTGCATTCACTTCCCACAGCAGACAGTCTCAGACCAATGGAAAACACGTTCGTGCCCAGTGCTGATCCCAAGATACCCCAAACCGTCCCTGCCCCGATTCTGCCCAGATTTGCTCTTTGCACTGGAGTAATGCTGGAAGAGGTTTAGGCCACAGTGGACAAGTCTGTTCAAATCTGGGCCTTGCATGCACCAGCCAAAATCTCTATTCAATTGCTATGTTTTGCTGTCTAGTTATTTTTGCATATTTTACTGTTCATTCAAATGCTTCTTTCACATGCTAGCTGTTTTTGTGTGTTTCTTAGTTTAGACCAGTGTTTATAACAGGTGCACTGGGGTGAGAAAACTTTAGGAGTTTTCGATAACTTGTTGAAACCCCCCTCCAAGGCCGCTGGAACTTAAATTATACTAAATCAGGAGAGAAGAAGTTGAAAACACAAAATACCAAGATTAGAAAATTCAAGATAACAGAAGGCCATGAATATCCTGAAGACTGCAAATTACAGACTTTTAGGGGTTTGAATGGGTGGATCAATGCCCTAAAATTACCAATTGTAAAATGTGTCCCCACATGGGTGATGGCTCTAGAAATGTATAATTAAAGTGAATTGAAAACAATACATGGGCTTCTGCAAAATCATATTGGTTTGCTGTCCAGAAGTCCTGTGTTTTTTCCCGCATTGCACACACGAGTCACACACTGAAGTCAGGAGATCCATCCATGCCCAGAAGGAGGAAAAGAGAGAAAGTGGCTGAAGAGCTCTCTTGTGCACAGCTACAGCTGCACTAATGCCAATATTCTGGGCTCACAGGAACTTGATCCATCAGCCTGTGCAGCATCTGTTCCCTGGGTAGGAAATCTGGCTGGATGGCCAGGCCCAAGGAGTGCTGGGCACTGGAGCCACATTCAGGGGTATCCCCAGGGCTCAGGACTGGGGCCAGGGCAGTTCAATCTCTTTCTTGCTGATCTGGACGAGGCCATCGAGGGCACCCTCAGACAGGTGCCAGGTGAGCCCCAGCTGGGTGGGAGGGTGGCTGTGCTGCAGGGCAGAAAGCTCTGCAGAGGGATCTGCACAGGCTGGAGCCATGGGCCCAGGACAATGGGATGAGGTTCACCAAGGCCAAGGGCCGGCTCCTGCCCTGGGCTCACAGCCACCCCAAATCCCTGGCCGTGCCCTGCCCTTGATCCCCACAGCCTGTCCTGTTTCCTTCATCACTGCATGGCCAGGGACTTTCTGGGACAAGGGAGCTCTGCTGTGGGGATGGAGGGAGGTGCAAGTGCCACCACTGCAGTGGGAGCCACAACTCATCAGGTTTGTGTCCTTTGGGTTCAGGAACTGGTTAGACTCAGAGGCACAGGAAGGTTTCTCTTCATGGCCAAGATAAAAACAATGATATAATTTTAATAAACATTAAAATTCTTCCCTCAGCTCTGTGCAATGTCAAAGCATTATCTGATGTGTCCTTCATGCACAAGGGATTTCCATTCAGGAACAGTTTTAGACAAAGACATTAGAAAGGGTGATTCTGTGATAGATGTAGACACAGTTAATATGTTGACTACTGTGGAACATTAGAGAACAACTGGAGGAGGCAATCTGGGAGCAATGGGATGGCCATAGAACCACGTGGTCTAGTGAAGAGATGTCCTTAGCCATGGCCATTTAAACAGGAGAGGTAGAATCACCCAAATGAAGAAGGACATGAAATAATAGACAGTATGGTGGTAACACAGGTAGAAGGGGAGATCAGTATTTCTTCTCCTGCCATCAGTAAAGTTCCAGGAAATTTCTGTACTCTCCTGGTGGGAAAACTTTGACATTTCTTCAAGTACTCAAATGCCCCAGCTTATGAGATGTGCTTGTGCACTGTGCAGGCTGCAGGTCTGCTACAACCCCAGAGGGCTCCTGTCCCATAAACATCTGCTCTAGCCCATTCCAAAATGGGGAGCAGCACGTTCCTGGGATCATCAGGGAGCTGGGGTTGGAAAAGAACATCAGCAAGTCTGCAGCCCAACTTGTTAGAAACTGTGTCAGACCACGTGATTTAAAGCTTGTTTTGGTGTGAATTTGAAAATCCCAAAGGCCAGGGAATGGGGCAGCATCTCAGAGCCTGTCTGAGCCCATGGGAACAAAGGTTTTCCACATTATCCTGATCTCTCCTCATTCCCCTTCCACCCATTGTGTTTTGTCTCCCCCCAGGCCCCCAGTGAAGAGCCTGGCTCTGTGTTCTCCATCAGCTCCTGGCTGGCACTACCAGGCTGGCATGAGGAGCCACTCAGCCCTCCCTGCTCCAGGCTGGACATGCCCAGCTCCCTCAGCCTCTCCTCACAGCCAAAGGGCTCCAGCCCCACCTTGGAGGCCCTTCCCTTACCCTGCTCCAGCTGCCAGACATCTTCCCTGCCCTGGGGAACCCAAACCAGGCCCCAGTGACCTGGATAATCCATGTCCTTGATGTCCTGGTCACACAGCCGTGGCCCCTTGTCCCTGTGTCAGGCTCTGGGGTTGATTTGTGGAACATCCTTGGGGGAGGCTGTGGGTCCGGGTGGACCTGGGGGATACAGAGGGACAGGGGACCCTGCTGGGCATGAACAGCATTGGAATTCTCTGGGGAAACTGTGAGGGGGGCTGGGGCAGAGTGACCAAGCCAGTGACCTCACACAGCCCTGCTGGGATGTCACAGAGCCCCCTGTGAGGTCACAGTCTGCTCTGTCATGGCACAGACACACCCTATGATGTCATAGCTGCTCAGTGACCTCCCATAGCCCACTCTGTGATGTCATAGCCCACTCTGTGACCTCATGTTACCAGGTGATAAATTGCCTAACCCAGGTGAGATAACACAATGCTTGTTCTCCAAAACCACTAGCCTCTGGTATCCACACAATGCCCATTGTGTAAGAAGGGGAACTGGAATTCACCAGCCTCAGTGTCCTGCCAGCTCAGCCAGGCTGACTGGAACACTGGGGTCCATGACCACCAGGGACCACCAGAGAGACTCCCAGAACAGAACACATGGGTAGAGGGGAGGGGAAATATATTAATGATCTGGGGAAAATTATTATCATATGTGTGTTTAGTCCAGGATAATCAATGGATATGTGTGCAGAAACTTTCCTTTACTCAGCATGCACAGCTTCAGGAGGAGCTGTCTCCTGAGCATCCAGCCAAACAAAGAATGCTGCTTTTTAATGGTGCATTGGTGTTAAGGAGTTTTTTACGTTACCGAAATTTTGGTAAAACTCCCAATGCCAAGGAAAGCTCTGCCTCCTGCTGTTCACAGACAGAGAAGGGCTGGTGGGAGATGGGGTGGTTGGAGGCTGCCTGGGGTACAGTGACCATGAAATAATGGAGTTTTCAATACTGTGTGGAAGGAGGGCATCAACAATATTTCTTCCCCAGACATAAGGGAGAGCGGACTTTGGCCTGCATTCATGATACAGATTTGGAGAGTACCAAATGAGGTACTGATTTTTTAAGTGAAACAGCCCTTAAAGACAAAGGTGTCCAGGAAGAAATCTTAAGGGAGAAGGAGCATTCTGTCCTAGTGTGCAAAAAGGTGAGACAGCAAGGAAACTGACTGGCCTTGCTGCACATGCAGCTGTTTGGGGGAACCTGGGAGAGAAAAAGAGGATGCATCTCCTTTGCACAGAAGGGCAGGCAACTGAGGTTATGATTAAGGATATTCTTAGGTCATTGTATTGGTTTCACGTGCTTGGGTGGAGGGGTGGATTCACCTCCGAGCAGGCTCCTTGAAGCTGAAAAGTGGGAGGGGCTCTCCCGTCTCTGGGAGCTTCCCCTGTGGGCTGCTGCCACCAATCAGAGAGCTGATTTGGTGATGGACAGCTCGAGAAACCAATGAAAAGTTATTTCGCTTTC
This sequence comes from Oenanthe melanoleuca, assembly GCF_029582105.1. Taxonomy (NCBI): domain Eukaryota; kingdom Metazoa; phylum Chordata; class Aves; order Passeriformes; family Muscicapidae; genus Oenanthe; species Oenanthe melanoleuca. The sequence goes on along the minus strand of NW_026612650.1, from coordinate 1,685,675 downwards.
ACAAATCACAGCGGATCAGCTTTACTGGCTCTCTTTCGGCTTCCGGTCTCCGGGGGTGGTGGTCCCTGGCCGGGGGGCTGCGGCCCAGCTCTAGGCTTGGCCTGGAGTCCAGCCCAGTGCCCCGGCTTTGCGGGGGGCCCGGCTTGGGACCCCGGCCCTGGCTCTGCAGGGTGCCCAGCCCAGCCGCATGGTCCCGGCCCCCCCTCCCTGACCGCATGGCCCCACGCGGCCCGGAGCTCCCCTCTCCACGTGGCATGGCCGAGCAGGGGGGATCGGGGAGCCAGCAAAGGCTCTCCCTTCCCCCTTCCCTTCTCGCTCTGAGAGAAGAGGCCTCCAGCTGCCCCTGCTGTTTCTTCACGATCTGGATACAATTGTAACTTCTTCATGCCTGGATAAGATCAGCGATTTTTTCTAAGCTCTCCTGAATGGGAAGGAATAAAGCCTGGAGACTTCAGAAGTCAGCGCAATGAAGATAAAGTTCCTGGTGGGAAGAGATAGAAAAGGTGCGAACTGATAAGTAGCTGAAAACCTTTTTGTGGGCTAAGGGGATTGTGACTTCACTAAAATTCCTTTAAACTGTGAAATATACTTGGGGAGGTTTTGGGTGCTTGAGAAGAAGAACCTTATTTTTGCCTTGGAGAAATAGCTCTCTGTTCTGGGACTGAAATGTGAACAGAGACATTTAATAGAGAAAGAGATGACTTTTTTTGCCTCGGGAAGTGAAACTCTCTCTGTCCTGGGACTAAAATAAAGACAGAGACATTTGGTAGTGAAGGAGATGAAGAGAATCTTGTTTTTTCAGCAGCCTGCCTTTAATAGTACCCCATGTGTGTGACATAACCCATTGCACAGCTCTAAAAGGACTGTGACAGAAATGGAAGGAAAATCATAATCTGCAATATTTTTTCCCTGGCAGATGTGGATTGTGAAGGTGAAGGCGCCCCCTAAGTCATAACCAAAAAGGGACTTTTCTCTCTTAAGAGAACTGAACTGATTATTTGAATGTATCACTGACTGAAGTGCTCTCTGTATGTTTGTTGGTAAGAAATGTTGAATGAAGGGGAGGAGGAAACAATCTAGGGATCTTATTCTGAATATTTTTTGTGTTATTAATAAATTTCTTCTTGTACCTTTCTAAGTTTTAAGCCTGCCTTGTCTCTACTCCTGGGTCCCGCCTCTAAAAAAAATTAAATATATTAAGGTTAGCAAACCCAAGTCACACCGTGACACCTGCCCACGCCTTCAGGTGATTGGATGTGGCTGTTTGGCTCCTCCTCCTTGTACCAGTATATAATCCTGGACCCTCTACCTGTTCCTGTCTTTTGTCCCTGGACTCTTTCAGTGTGTAGGTGAAATAAACTACCACTGGAAACCCATACAAAGACCCTTCCTTCCTCCACCATTTCAGGTAACCAGCTGCTGTGTGTGAGTGTGGTGTTTGCTGTGTGCTTGGTGTAGCGCTCTCTTCATGGGGATGCTTCAGGAAGCTTGCAGCAACCTACCAACTGCTCGTGCTGTAACATATCCCCATCCATCTGTTTGGCCCGGAAAAAAGTTCTGCACCTTTAGGACTGGCTCCGAGAATGAAGAGGGGAAAGACACACACACAGTTTGTGTGGGCTGAAGTTTCATCTTCACTTCCCTGGAATTCTTTTGCTCTCTTGGTGCGTGTTGTTCTGCAGCATGGACAGTGAGCAGGAGAGAGCTGTCTCCTTTGCTTTTAGTTGTTTTTTTAGCTATCTGAGGCAGAGAAGTTCCCTGGACTGTGGCTGTTCCTTTTCTTGGAACTGTTCAGCCCTGCTCAGGTGCAAACACCCAGAAGAACACCAAGTGCTCACGCCTGTGTCCCACCAGGGCCAAGACATGGCATTCCAGAACTGGAGGGGCTGATAGAGACTGAGTGAGCTGAGCCACACCCCACAAAAGTACTCTCTCCAACCACAGAAGGAATTTCTGAATTTGCAATATCTTAAAAGCAACAAGAGGTTTCATTGTTTCATATTATTCAATTTCTTATGTGTGTGAGTACTTTGCTTATGAAATAAACAGTTCCTTCCATTTTTCTCTGTTGGGAGATCAAAATTATAAAAGACGAGTGAAACACCCTGTAACTCCCTCCTAGTTAATTACTCCGAGGGAGCTAAAGGGTGCTACATAGATAAACGAAGGAATCCAAAAGAGGCTCTTTGTCTTTCTCAGGGATCTTGTTTATTGCATGATGACTCCGTAACAAAGAGGGGACAAAGAGGGTTAGGGTCTCTGCTAACAGACTTTTCTAGGGAAAAGGTCAGGGAGGGGACTTGGCAAGAAGCCAACAGGATGTGGACACATGGGGTAACAGGAGAGATCAGGGAGGACAGAGGCCCTTATGGCTTTCCTGCCAATGATATAGGACCCTAGAAAGAGTTATAGCATTCCTTCTACCCCTGGTTTTCGGTTACAACATCTCCCCGTTTTTTTGTTTTTAAGTGAGGGAAGGATATTCTATTTATTTTGATTCGAATTATGATTTTGTCCACCATTGATAATTGGCGGAAGAATTAGATTGTTTTATGTTTTTCATTTCTATGTGATTAACTACAGAGGTAGACGGAATGATACCATTAATGGCCTTGAAAATTAAATATCGTAGGATCCCGAACGCCATTATTACAAGGAAAAGAATAACAAAGAATAACAGAATTGTTTTAACTATAGAGGTCCACCACCCAGAAAACCCCCAGCCTCTGAACAGTTCATCCGATTAGGTTGTTAACTTGAAAAGGGTTCATCACTGGGTTGAGTGGAGGGTAGGTTTTCTCTAAAAGGAAAAACAAACATTTTAAAACATGTTATGAGTCTCTGTCTGCCGGAATGTAGTCCTTTATAAAGCTTTTTTCTCTTCTTTCTGGCGGCGTCTTCTTTTCGAAGCAATGGTTACTTGCTTCTCATCTCCTTCTGCTGGAGCTGGATTCTTTGGAACAAATGGTTTGACCCACTTCTGGGGAATCCACCGAGGGCCTGAGGGAGTGGATATGCATGCATAACCCTTTCCCCAGGTTCCCAGCTCATAGGGACCTTTGGTTTCCCACGTTTCTGGGTCCCTGATCAAAACTGCTGCATGCTGAGACAACTTGAACTGTTTACTGCTGTTAAAGTGACGTACCACAGAAGGACTCATATTTTCAAATGATCAATTCAAGAAATTTATAGTGAATAAGGCTTTGCACAGCTTTTGCTGTGGAGACATCCACCCAGTTGAACTGCTCTGTCTAGCTAGAACCTGTTTGAGCGTCTGGTGTGCACGCTCAATCACAGCTTGGCCTGTGGGGGAGTGGGGGATGACAGTTTTATGTTCCACTCCCCACTGCTGGACAAATTCCAGGAACTCCTTGGACGTGTACGCTGGACCATTGTCTGTTTTGATTTCCCTAGGTATTCCCAACACTGAAAAGGCTTGCACTAGGTGTTGTTTGGCATGCACAGCCCTTTCTCCTGCATGGGCAGAGGCATAAACTGCACCTGAATATGTGTCAATGCTTACATGGACATATTTGAGGCGTCCAAAGCTAGGAATGTGTGTGATGTCTGTCTGCCACACCTCACAGCTGCCAAGGCCTCGGGGATTAACCCCCATACCCAGTGATGGCATGGCCTGGAGCTGGCAGCTGGGACAAGTGGCCACGATGGCTCGAGCCTGACTCCGTGTTAGCTGAAACTGACGGACCAGACCTGGAGCATTCTGGTGGTATTGCTGGTGGCTCAGCTTTGCCTGTTGGAAGATGTCAGGTAGGCATGCTTTCTCAGCTGGGGCTGCAAAAGAGTCTGCTTTACGATTCCCTTCTGCAATCTCGCCTGTCAAATCGGTGTGTGACCTCACATGCATCACATAGAAAGGATGCTCTCTATGTGAAGCCAAATAGATTAGCTTTGAGAGCAGTCTAAAGAGATGCTCATTATCGATGTCTTTGAGCACTGCCTGCTCCGCTCTAGAGACTACCCCAGCAACATAAGCTGAGTCTGTTACCAAGTTAAATAGCTCCGAGAACTTCTCAAAGGCTCTCACAACTGCAGCCAGCTTGGCTATTTGGGGCGAGCCCTCCACAAACTCCACATCAGCTTCCCAATGCTGAGTCTGTGGGTTTCTCCAAGTCATCACCGACTTATGAGAGGCCCCTGACGCATCTGTGAACACTGTGAGTGCTTTGAGTGGTCTCCTACTCCTCTTCTCTCGAGGAATGAGGTGGAATTCCTCATTGAACAACTTATGAGCTGTGCCCTGGACTGATATTTGTCCACTGTAGCTGTCTAGAGACAATTGGAGGCTGGCATTGCACTGGAGCAAGTGCTCAAACATCTCTTTGGTCATCCTTTCAGGAGAGTTTCTTCCCTCCTCAGAAAGTTTGATTGGCAGGTAAATGCATGCAAAGTCACAACCAGCCAGCTCACGCAGCCTCATCCTTGCCTTCTGAATCAGCTGAGCCATCAGCTCTTGTGGCTGAGTGATGGTCTTGGATCTTTGATGGGAGAGGAAAACCCACTCTATGATTAAGAGTGAATCATCCTGCCCCTTGATCCACTGGAATATTAGACCATGCAGGTGTGGCAGTTTTCCCAAAACAATGAATTTGAAAGGCAGCTCAGGTTGATAACAGTGAGCCTGCCTCTCTGTCAACGCTTTTTGTACCTTTTCAATTGCAATCTTTGCCTCTGGGGTAAGTTCCCTGGGAGAAACCAGCTCTCTTTCTCCTTTCAATAAATTAAAGAGTGGTTTTAGGTCCTCATTAGTGAGGCCTAACCAGGACCTTACCCAATTTAAAGACCCACACAGGGAATGGACATCTGCCAAGGTTTTGGGATTACAATTAATTTCTAATTTCTGTGGAACAATAGTCCTTGCAGTAATTTCCAAGCCCAGGTACTTCCAAGGTAGCATCCTCTGAACTTTGTCTTCCTGCAATTGAAATCCAGCAGAGGTTAAAACTTTAACCACTAGGTCAAGTGTGTATTGGAGTATCAGGTTATTGGGAGCACACACGAGCACATCATCGATATAATGTAATATTATGGCTTCCCTTCTTTGTGCACGCACAGGGGACAGCAATGAGGCTACATACCACTGGCAGGTGGTAGGACTGCACTTCATGCCCTGTGGCAGCACTTTCCAGTGGTACCGCTTCATTGGTGCTTCTTGATTTATGGAGGGAACTGAGAAAGCAAACCTTTGGGCATCTTCAGGGTGTAGGGGGATTTGGAAAAAACAATCTTTGATGTCTATTACAGCCAATTGCCAATCTCGGGGTAACATTGTTGGGGATGGCATCCCAGGTTGAGGAGACCCCATGTCCTGAAGTACTTTGTTTATTTCTCTGAGGTCATGTAATAATCTCCACTTGTCCTTCCCCGGTTTCTTTCTTACAAAGATGGGGGAATTCCAAGGGCTTGTGGTTTCTTCAATATGGTTTTTTGCTAATTGCTCCTCCACAAGTTCTTCAAGCGCCTTCAACTTTTCCTTTTTCATTGGCCACTGTGCTACCCAAACTGGAGTGTCACTTAGCCATGTTAGTTTCTGGGCAGGGCGCTCCACAGTAGCCAATTCTAAAAATCCCGTGGAGTTTTTGGAATAATCATTTTAATTCCCCACTGTGACATGGAGTCTCTCCCCCACAAGGGACATTTGTAATCTATTACAAATGGACGAACACTAGCCAATCTCCCATCTGGACCCTCAATTTGCACCATGGTTTTTGATATTTTAGCCAATTTAATTCCTCCTATACCTTGAATTTTCCCAGCCACAGGTTGCAGTTCCCAGTGTGAAGGCCATATCCTTTCGGGTATGATCGTCATATCTGCCCCTGTGTCAAGCACCCCTTCCACATGGAGGTGATCTGATCCATGTGTTAGGTTGCATGCCAAAGAAGGTTTTTCCTCACCCACCGCTTCTGCCCAGTAGGCCTCAGGTGCTTTCCCATCTGCTGTGACTTCTGCTGGAATGGGAATAGCCTGAGCTAATATCTGCCCCTTGCCCAGGTAGAATGGTGGCTGAGGACAGCGTGCTAATATTATGAGGCAGGATACTTTTCCTTTCATAACCATGGGAGCTACTTCAATTTCTAATGGTGTGTGTGCTGTGTCTCCAACAACAAAATACTCACTCTCCATTTCCATGTGCAATACGGTCACATCTACGAGGCTGCTTGACAGATCCACTGTAATAATTGTCCAATCAGTAGTCCTGAAATGAAAACCTTTGGTAGTCTCCAGTCTGACACGACCACAAGGCTGCCAGACCTGGTGAACAGGAGATTTAACATTTAAATTATTTGGTATACCCACACTTTTTATCCCATCCTCCCGCTTTGTTTTTAAGAGAGAGGCTTTTGCCACAGTAGTGCCCGCAGTATTTATATCTTTGCACGTTATGATGTTAAGAACAGGCACACGCTGCAAACTCAGTTTTTTCTTTTGTTGGACTTCTTGTGTTTCTGGTTAAGAGGGCATTCCCTAGCGAAATGTCCTTGCTTTTTACACTGGAAGCAGGTGATATGCTGCAGCTGTTCAGGTGGCACAGGTTGCTTCCTTTCTCGTGGTGTTTCAGCTGCTGCAGTCTTGGATGAAGCTGGCCTTGGATTCCTTTCTGGTACTCTGAACAATTCTGCTTTACTGGCGCAGGCTTCTATAATTTGTGCTAGTTTTGGTTCAGGGTACATAGGAAGACTTAGAATGACTCTGCGACAGGCCTCATTGGCATTTCTTTGTGCCATCTCTTTTATCAATTCAGCCTGGGTTGCTGGATCATGGACTTGTCTTTCCACCTGCGCACGCAGACGATCCACAAACTGCAAAAAGGTCTCAGAAGCATATTGTTTTACATTAACATAACTGCCAGTTATCTCAACTGTTGGTAACTGATTAAAACTTTTTTCAGCCACATTGCAAATTTTATCTAAAACAAATTTGGATAATACTCGAGTTTGTTTTTCAGGGCAATGCCAAGTCCCTTCACCACTTAAATGATCTAATGTTAATTCATTATCTTCCAAATCCTTGGAATTGTCAGTGCTTTGGTGAAGCTCTGTTAAAAGAATCCCTAAAGAACGTTTCCACATATTAAACCACACATCATATTCTGAGGGAGTTAGCAAACACCTGAAAATATCTTTTAAATCATGAGGTGTCATTTCATTTGAAGTGGAAGTTGCTCTCAGCATGCCCTTGAAAATCTCACTGCTTCTATCAAATTCTCTTTGCACTTTACAAATTTTTTTTTTATCTTGATATGAGAGAGGGTTATACACCCTTCTTCCATTTTTTCTACCCACATAAATTACGGGAGCAGCTGATGGTATATTCTCTCCCTCTAAGATCTGGACTGCAGAGCTAGGTACAGCCTGTATTTCCCCGCTGCTGTCAGCCGAGGCTTCACCTCCCCTTCCTCCTCGTCCTCCTCCTCCTCCCTCAGCCTCTGGGCTGTCCCCCGGGGCCCTGCTGTAGCCCGGAGGATTGTTATTTGTAACCTGAGCCAGGAAGAGGTGACTAGGGTGGACTATAGGTGTAGGATTAGGATAGGGGACAGGGAAGGGGGTGGAGAAGAAAGGATTGTGGGATGAAGAAGCTGGGGCATGCAGGCCGCCATGGACCATGTGGTCCCCCTCACTGTAAGACAAAGGAAGATTACTTTTCGGAGTATCATCAGAGTTCTGTTGAGGTAAATTCGAAAGAGATGGGTAAAAAGATGATTTCTTGACAGACTGCTCAGAATTTACAGCATTTGGATCCTTTTCAGAGACAGGGCAATTTGGAGAAGATGAAGGGGGTTTCAAAGCTTTTATCTGTAGCTGTCCTTTATTTTCCAATTGTAATAATTGTTTGCGAATAATTAAAAATATAGGGAGGAACAAAGCTGTAGCAGAATTACCTTTTTCTATTTTAGAAGTCAATAAATTTCCTATTTCATCCCAAAATAAAACCGAATTTATATCTTGTTTTTCAAAATTTGGAATTTCTTTAGAAAGCCAAGATACAAATTGTATTATTGTTTTCTTTTTAATTGCTACATCTCCTGAATCTATCAGTTCTTTAAGCTGAGAAATAATACTCTTTTGTTGTGCCGATAATTGTGAGCCCATTTTGATGTTATAAGAGCAATTTGCACAATATCCTATACCTTCACGGAATAATCACACAGAGAACAACGACTCTTTTCCTACCCGAGTTTAAAAAACCCCGCCAGAAAAGGGAGCGCGGGCTCTCCACGGTCGGGATGAAACCCTGAACACGTGGCCCGCGTTCCGCCGGCCGTGCCAACTCCGGGGAACCCCTGCCGCCCCAAGCGGGGTTCTGGGGAGCCCCCAAGAGCTGCGCAGCGCCGGAGCCGCCTGCGGCACCGGTTCGAAAGGGGTTAATGTAGCGATCCCGCTTGTCTCGGCGGGGGACCGCTCCTTCGAGCCGCTGCTGCACTGCTCGAGGTGCCGCAGCTCCCACGGCAGCCCCGGGTCCTAAAGCCCGCCCTGCTGCCGCGCCGCGACCGTCTCCGCCCGGGGAAAACCCGTTCCCCTGGGATCCCCGCCTCCCACCAGGGAGCAGACTTTACCTGTCCTGACGGACCTCGGCTTCTCCTGTGATTCGTGAAGGATGTTTATCTTCTACGGCCGGCTCCCTCCAGCGCTGAGAGAGGAGTTATCGGCCGTTCTCTCTCCCTACCTGGGAGCTGTTTAAAATCCAGCTAGCCAAGCAAGGGGTGTAGTTGATCAGACCAACGAGCCTATTAAATCCCTGAAAATGGGATTCAGCTACCTGTGGGCTTGCAATTAAAACAAGCTGCACAGGTTGGTCGCCAACTGAAACACCCTGTAACTCCCTCCTAGTTAATTACTCCGAGGGAGCTAAAGGGTGCTACATAGATGAACGAAGGAATCCAAAAGAGGCTCTTTGTCTTTCTCAGGGATCTTGTTTATTGCATGATGACTCCGTAACAAAGAGGGGACAAAGAGGGTTAGGGTCTCTGCTAACAGACTTTTCTAGGGAAAAGGTCAGGGAGGGGACTTGGCAAGAAGCCAACAGGATGTGGACACATGGGGTAACAGGAGAGATCAGGGAGGACAGAGGCCCTTATGGCTTTCCTACCAATGATATAGGACCCTAGAAAGAGTTATAGCATTCCTTCTACCCCTGGTTTTGGGTTACAACAGACGAGGTAACTGAGAGATCTTTTAAAAGATGATTTATTGCCTCATGGTGTTAATCTCATAGAAAGATGACACAAGAAAGGTGTTACAGTAAATGCCATAGTATCAGAAATTGTCTAATTCTTACTTAGAATGTCTTATGTTACTTTTGAAACCAATCACATACTTCTATGAAACTTGGTAGCATCTTTTTATGCCAATCATTAGTTGCTTTCGTTTTCATGGCATTGCCGCAATGCATCATATCTTAATCAATCGTAACATGGCACAAACCTACGTTGATATATCTTAAACGTCTAAATAATTTTATAACAGGTTGCATTGCTAAACTTTAAAATCTTTTACTCTCTTTATTAACATATTGCTTTGCTTACGTAATGCATATCTGTTTACTAAAAACATATTTCTATTGAACAACAAATGTATATCCTTGTTTCATGTTTGTTTCAATATTCTAATTCTCAATGCCTTCTCCAAGGCCTTAGATCACACATTGTTTCCATTTCTGTCTCTGAGCCTGAAAGCACAAGGCTCTGAGAGCTCTCTGTGCTCGCAATTCCCAAATCTCTCCCTCTCTCTTGAACCAGGAATACTCCCTTGAGAGCTTTGTCAGTCATTTGCTGTATACACTGAAACAGACAAGGCACCATTCTTAATACAACTCTTATGACAATTGTAGTGAGATAGGGATATTGCGAAAGGAATATTCTCGGGATGTACGGGCAGCCAGGGACCCCCTTCACCTCCACCTTGTGGTCTGACCTCAGCTCTGTACCTGGCCACCCCTTGCCGGATGTGAGCTAGAGGAAATGACCCAAGGACCCCTGTCCTTAAAACCCCCTGTAACCCCTCAATAAACGCCATTTGCTGTCCACCACATTGGTGTCCTGGAGCTGATGGACCGAGTGACCCAGGGATAGGGCCACCGTGCTGGACTTGAACCAGGCTACCAGACAACATCTGGTGCCGAAACCTCGGGAATACATCGGGAACCGATCGCCCGGATTTCGGGGTTCGCCTGACCAGGACCCAGCGACTGCACCTCCCCGGACCCGCGAGGAATATGGAACAAATCGCGAAGGTCGTAAGTGAGATCCACGCGCAGTGGGGTCTGAATTGTAAGCTTAAGGATTTCTGTCTTGCAGTGCCGAGACTTATTAAGCTTGGGGCTATAGACGGCCCGGTAGACATTCTCCATCCAGAGATTTGGGATAAATGCACAAAGGCTTTGGCGGAAAACACCATGACCTCAGGGTCAGGAAAAGCGCTTAAAGCGTGGGGAAAAGTGATGCGGGCGCTGAAAGCCGCCCGGCAGGAGCAGCAAGCCTGGCAAGCTGCCAGAGCATGTCTGTTTGCCGCGCCGCAAACGGGGATTGGGGCGGCAACACAAACCGCGGAGGGGTTTGAATCGGGCGAGCGAGTGCGCGCGGGAACCCCGGACCCCCCTTTGCAGCCCCTGGGTCGGGACCCACCTTCACCGGGAGAAGGGGGACAGAACGCGCGGGAGTTGTGGCAAGGATTAGCAGACGAGGCGCGAAATGCAGGCGGCGGAAAAGACCGAGCCGCCTCCATACGGTTTTGAAAATGGCGCCGAGCCACGTGGTCGAGCATTGCGCAATGATGCGGGAGGCGGGGAAGCCACGGGCGTTCTGAACGGCGCAAGCGCGGGGGAGCGGGGCAGAGGGGCGTCCCCCGGGAACGAGCGTCAGACCAATCACAGAGCTCTTTGCAAATTAGATCCTTATAAGGCAAGGACCTCCCCCAGCAGGAGGCGGGGGAAGCACCGGGGGAGGGAACGGTACGGCCCCCGGGGAACGGGGCGGGGGCGGAGCCCGAGAAAAAGGCTGAGCAGCCCGGAAACGTCCAGTCAGTCGACTTCCGGCTCTGACTCTGACCGGAGCTGGGACAGCCGGTCGGAAGGGTGGTCAGACACTGAATCGGATACCGGCTGGGAGGTTTACAAGAACGGTGCCGCGGCTTACAGGGCAACTAACCACAACCCTCCGGCATGGGTTAGGGGGACATCAGATGCAAATCAAACCCCCCTTACAGACTGGCGTAAAATAAAAATAGCATGTGCAGAGTGGGCTCTGTCTGCCAAGTTAGTGTTCCCAGTCAGAGTGGGGGGTGCCGGCGGAAACCAGAGAACGTATTCCCCGGTAAACCCGAAGGATGTACAGGCTATTGTGAAAGCGGTTGCCGACAAAGGAATCAATTCTGCCATGGTTTCTACACTTATTGACAGCATTTTTGGAGGCGATGATATGCTTCCCTTTGATATCAAACAAACTTGCAGACTAATCTTTGATGGGGCAGGGATGATCGTTTTTAAGCAAGAATGGGAGGACAATTGTGCCAAGCAGCTAGCCTTGGTAACTGGGGAAAACCATCCTCTGCATGGCTCCAGCATACAGAGGCTAATGGGCAGAGATCCAGCCATGCTTACCCCACAAGCACAGGCAGAGGGACTGCGAGCCCATGAGGTTATGACTACCACCCGTGCTGCCCGATAAGCCATCCGGACAGCCTCTAAAGCTATAGCCAGACCATCACCATGGTCCACCATAAAGCAGAGTGAGAGTGAAAGCTTCACTCAGTTTGTAGACCATCTCCAGGCAGCATTAGACTGCTCAACATTGCCCTCAGAAGCAAAAGGACCTGTGCTAGCAGACTGCCTGCGCCAGCAGTGTAATTCAGCCACCAGAGACATTCTAAGATCACTGCCACCTGGGTCTAATATCGCAACCATGATCAGACATGTTGCAAAGGAAGAACACCTTGCTCCCATTCAAGCAGCTGTTCGCACTGCAATAACCAGTGTGATGGCATGCTCTTTCACTGTGTAAACTCAAAAGAAAGATCACAGCTAACCATAGCTCCTAACACAAAACACAAATGCTAAAGTCTACCTCCTCCCCATGCAATCTCCTAACCAAACCCACCCTTTCCAACCCATTCCTAAGCATGTTAACCTTTTGTGTCCAAGTTCTCATTGTTCCCAGAGTCCAGTACCGCCAGGACGACGAGGTGTACCACCTGCTCGAGGAACCCGGTCGGCTCCACAAGCGGGAAGTAATAACAGGCATCACCATCGCGATGCTCCTCGGCTTAGGAGCTACCGGCGCTGCCACAGGTGTCTCATCCCTGGCAACTCAGCATCAAGGACTGACCCAACTTCAAATGACAGTCGACGAAGACTTGCAGAAGATCGAGAAATCCATTTCATCCCTGGAAACATCCCTTTCCTCGCTCTCTGAAGTCGTCCTCCAAAACAGGCGAGGACTGAACCTTCTGTTCATGCAGCAGGGGGGCCTATGTGCCGCCCTGAGGGAGGAATGCTGCTTCTATGCAGACCACACGGGAGTTGTTAGAAACTCCATGGCCGAGCTGAGGGAACGACTGAACCAGAGAAAAATGGACAGAGAAGCTAAACAGGGCTGGTTCGAATCGTGGTTCAACCAGTCCCCATGGCTCACCACCCTGATTTCTACCTTAATCGGCCCGGTCATTATAATCCTACTAACACTAATCTTCGGGCCTTGTATATTTAACAAATTAGTACTATTTGTCAAAAAGCGTTTAGAAGCAGTTAACATTATGTTCGTCGAACGCCGACAACTGCTTTAAAGTGTGCTCGTTACTAACAAATTTACAATTTTATACTAACCTTACTAACCCATGAAATTTTAGAATGTCCATATTAGGTAATCTTTATATGATTTTTTACTAATCATGAGGGAGGGGGGAAATGTAGAGAGATAGGGATATTGCGAACGGAATATTCTCGGGATGTACAGGCAGCCAGGGACCCCCTTCACCTCCACCTTGTGGTCTGACCTCAGCTCTGTACCTGGCCACCCCTTGCCGGATGTGAGCTAGAGGAAATGACCCAAGGACCCCTGTCCTTAAAACCCCCTGTAACCCCTCAATAAACGCCATTTGCTGTCCACCACATTGGTGTCCTGGAGCTGATGGACCGAGTGACCCAGGGATAGGGCCACCGTGCTGGACTTGAACCAGGCTACCAGACAACAGACAATTAATAAATACAGATCCAATTTTAGAACTTCTTTTCACCAAGCTACAAAATTCTATCCAATTAACAAGTCATCTAACCAAGATCCACGGTTGACCCTAATCTTGGAAACTCCTCCTTTTAATTGCTGTATGCTTTTATGGATAGATTCTGAATGATCAGATCGATTCGAACAACACATTCCAATAACTTCTTCACACTCTTGTCCATGTGCTAGTAAGAGAAAATCAATTGCAGCCCTGTTTTGCAAAGTTGCATGTCTCACGTCTTTGATATCAGCTAACAAACCATCAGTGCACGAGAAGTAGCATTGGTTTGCTTACTTAGCACACAGCCCAATGTATCCAACTGCTTTAATGCTACTGCAGAGGCAAGTAAAGGTAAAAGTGTGGATGTTGAAAGCCTTTTTCCAAAACCCCAAGGTTCAAAATCCTCTTTACATTCTGATTCATACTGATGAACAAATCTTTTTCCTCTTCATCTACTTTCAGTGATCATTTTTCTACTCGGTGTTAGCAAAGTAAGCCTCCCCAAGCTACATGGACAACCTATTAATTGTGATGGAATCGCAGGCCAAGCTCTATCTCCACAAATAAAAAACATCCCTGGTGGCAGTTGTACAGGTGAGTCAACAGGCCATGCAAGTATTGGGGAAGTATAGTTACACCAAGAAGTCTGGTTTCTATACAGTTGGTGATGAGGGGAAGCATCTTTGATCAGCAAAGACTCTTTCCCTGGATAGCTGAATTTAACACAAAAGTCCATTTTTACTGAGCTAAGAAGATCTATTTCCTGAGCTTTTAAGGATGCCTGGGAAAGGTCTCCTGCTCAATAATTCAGGGCATCTACAGGATTGTAATCCTAACTCCACATGCTGCCAGTGCTTTTACTTCCTAAAGCACAAGTTGTCTTGATCTTTTCTGGCCATGCATCCCCAGGAAGCCTCACTAAACAAGTGGAAAAGAGATTTTTTGGGGTTTTAGTGGCTAAACATACAGTGTCCAAGCCCGATGCATGTGCTCAAGACATCTAAACATTTGTTCTGGGCTGACTAGTGGGCAATGTCGCACTACTAAAAGCAAACACAAAAATAAAACAGTGTAACTCTAATATTTGATTTAGTTCCATGCTTCACTTTTATTTCTAGAAAATCTTTCAACACATTTCTTTTTTGTTTTCTCCCAAACTTGCTCTGGGAGAGAACAAAGATAAGGCACTAAGTTATTTTGTTTGCACTCAACTTTACAAATTTGAATATTTCCTGATTCTTTCAAAAATTCTTTTCTGCACTCCTCTCTGAGAGTGGAGATACAGGGGCTATTTCTTTCTTCGTGACCTACTACAACCAAAAACTCAATTACTTTATACCTTGTTTCTGACTCTAAAATAAAATAACATGATATACACCAGACTTTTGTTAAAGAAACTCCACAATACCAGCAATTCCCAGACTTTTTATTTGACATAAAACCCAAGGTTCACAATTTTTGCAGATGGGGCAAAATACGTCAGTCATTAACTAGTCTCTGTGTTTCTCACCTCTGTGTGCTTATTTCTCTGTTCATGGAGTTGTCAATGTGTTTCTGCATATAATATGGCTTCACATACTTTGCTGGAATCCACTCAGGTCCTGTTCCTGTGGAAACATAAGCATTAACCTTTGCCCCAGGTTAGTAGAGAAAACGGACCCTCAATTTGCCCTTTCTCTGGGTTTCTAATTAAAACTAAAGGATTTTCTTCTATCATTGTCTGTGTACTATTAGAAAAATACCTAAATTGGCGGATCTGGCTTTGCAAAGGAACTGTTAAAAAAATTAAAAACATACAAAGCTTTATTTAATTGCATCTGGGGAGTTGCCTGTCTACTCCTCCTTTCTGTTTATCTAAAAGAGATTTCAGAGTGTGATGTGTTCTTTCAATAATAGCTTGACTCATGGGAGAGTAGGGAGTACCAAAAATGTGGCAAACACCCCAGTCCATTAAAAATGTGGCTGATTTTTGAACTGTATATGCAGGACCATTGTCTGTTTTGATTTCCTGAGGTACTACTAACGAAGCAAATGTTTGTAAAAAATATTGACAAGCATGATTAGCTGTTTCTTCTGTGTGTAAGGAGGCAAAAACTGCACCTGAAAAAGTGTCTACTGATACACTGAATTTTTTAAATTTCCCAAAAGATGGATATTTTGTAATATCTCTTTGCCATAATGTCAGGCTTTGTAACCCTTGTGTGCTGACAGCTCTTGTGGACATAGGGGCTTGCACAAGTTGACAATCAGGACAAGCATTTATAATTGCTTTTGCTTGATCCTTAGAAATATGAAACATTTGCATAAGTACTCATGTATTTTGGTAAAAAAAGGCATGACTTAATTTAGCTTGCTCAAAAATGTTAGGCAAAGCACTTGTAACAGCCATGTCAATTTATCTGCTCTTGCGTTTCCTTCTGCTAAGAATCCTGGAAGTGACAAATGTGCCCTAATATGGGAAACAAAATATTTGTTAGTTCTCTGTTGTATAATTCCATAAAGACATGTAAGATAATGACACAGATTGTCATTGCTAACATATTTTCTAACCAATTCTTCTATTCTTCTAACAATGTTAGCAACATAAGCGGAATCTGTAATTAAATCAAAAGGTTCTTGAAAGAGTGGAAAAGTTCTGACAACTGCTGCTGACTTGACAGTTTGAGGGGAGCCCTCTACTGTTTGAATGCTTGATTCCCATGGTTTAGTTTTCTGATTTTGCCATACTATTACTGATTTGTGTGTTTTCCCTGAACCATCAGTAAAGATTGTTACAGCGTCTAAAGGCACTTCACTCAACATAGGTTTTTCTCTAAACCTCAGCTTGCCTTGCAACAACCTGTGACTCAGAAAGTGGATAGAGCAAGCACCTGAATAACCTAACAATGCAATTTGTAAGTCTTCTGAATTTTGAAAAGCCCAATCAAAATATTCTTCTTTCAAGGGAAAATAAATCACTCCAAATTCTTGGCCTACCGTAGTTAGCAATCTTGCTCTTGCTCTGATTATGATCTGAGCAGTCATTTCTAACATTAAAATTGTCTTTGGCCACCTGTAAGGCATAATAAATCCACTCTATTATAAGCACTTCTTTTTCAGAAGGGTCCCATTGAAAAATGAGACCACAGAGTTGCAGTTGTTCTCTTAATATCCCTAGGAAAAAAGATTTAGAAATAGTACATCTGTGTGTTTGTTGAAGAGCTTCAGTAAGTTTTTCAAAAGTATTTTCAGCTTCAGGCATAAAAGTTCTAGGAGTTTTAATATTGCAGTCTCCTCTGAATGAATCAAGAAGTGGTGCACGTTCATCATTAGTAATTCCCAAATTAATCTAATCCAATTAATTTCTCCCAGAAGTTGCTGTAAATCTTGCAAAGTGGTACCACAAGTAGCAAGTTGTATTTTTTGTGGCCTATTGTGGCCCTTGTTGACTATTCTGATATTTGCCATACTAAATACTTCCATGGTGAGATTCCTTGTATTTGATATAGAAATTTCTAGTCCAGTGTTCTGAACCTCTGTAATAAGACAGTCAGGAGTCTTTTGCATCTCTCCTTGTGTCCGTGCTGCAATAAGCAAATCGTCCATGTAATGTAAAATCATTGCTTGAGGATATTTCTGTCTGGCTTTCTGTTAACACAACCTTGGAAAACTCTCAGGTTGCTGAGTTGTTGCTGTGTTGTCACACGGTGGCACTGCACACTCATTTTTGAGTTTCCCAACAAGTCTGCACTCTGTCTCCCGTATCTTACTGCCATAGCTAAAAGCTTTTCATGTGCTAAATCAAGGTCACCATCTTTGATTGCTTTACACCTAATATCAGTGCAATCTGTCAGCTTTAAGTTGTTTTTGGACATTCTTTTAATTTTACTAGACTTAAGGGGTCTCTGGGGTCAGGAAGAAACAAATCAGTCTCTTGCTTTGAATCAATCTCTTCTTCAGGAGTTGAATCACTGTCTTGCTGTTGCATACTCACACCTTTCAATTTTTCGTTTTTCCCTTCATTAGCAGTTTTAGAGGCATCTAAAGGTAACACAGACGTGGTAGAAGCAGCAGCTACAGGAACAGCAGAATCTAAAGAGTGAGACCAAACCAGGGAAGAAGCTGAATGAAGCACTTCAGGCAGGCTGTTTACTGAAAATGTCAACAAGTATACAGCTTATTGGGAGTAATTTAGCAGCCACAAAATCTTGATGGGTGGTCACTTCATAAAGTTTTAATTCTACAGAGTCCCAAAGAGACTTGGAAAAAGCAGAGGCAAGGAGAGTGTCTGCAAAGTTTTTCAATGCCCAGCATAAAAGGTCTTTTGATTTGGCACAGCACGTGAATTAGATCTTACCAATGCTTTTAAATGAATATAAATGTCTCCCTGTTCCCTGGACATTTCTTGTCCCATGTTCCCCAAAGCTCACCTGTCATCCTCTCACAGGTCTGCTTTAGACAGGCTCCAGCTGGGCACAACTGCAAGCTCAGTTTTCTGTTTTCTTTCAACAGCCAATAGAGTCTGTTCCTCCATCATTTCAGGAGCAATTAAATCCACAGATTTTCTGTTTCATTCCAGCAGCCTTTAACTGCTGCATTTGGGGCTGATAGCTCGATAAAATCAATTGCTCCTCAATACAAGAGCACCAATTATTGGGTGATCAAAATTATGAGACACGGGGCAGCTGAGAGACTTTTTTAAAAGATGGTTTATTGCCTCATGGCGTCAGCCTGATAGAAGGGTGAGACATTAAAGATGTTATATTTAATGCCATAATATCAGAAGCCATCAAATTCCTAGTTGCAATACCTTATGTTAGTTTTTTAGCCAATCACATACTTCTACAAAACTTGGTAACATCTTTGTATACCAATCATTAATTGCTTTTGCTTTTGTGGCTTTCCTGCAATGCATCATTTTCCAACCGGTCATATAACACTTCAAAACCTTATATTGATACATCTTAAACTTCTAACTAACTTTATAAAAGGTTCTCTTGCTAAACATTAAAATCTTTGACTCTCTGACTTAACATACTGCTTTGCTTACATAATGCATATCTCTGTTTGCTTAAAACATATTTCTACTTACTAAAAACTTAAATCTTTGTTTTATGTCTGTTTCAATGTTCTAATTCTCCAAGCCTTCTCCAAGGTCTTAGTTCAAACCTTGTATCCATTTCTATCTCTGAGCCTGAAAGCACAAGGCCCTGAGAGCTCTCTGTGCCTGCATTTCACAAACACTGGAACCTCCAGTCCTCTGGGACCTCCCTGTGGGAGTCCAGAGTATTCCTCTGGCTTCCTTGGAAGGTTTAAGACCCCCCTGGCGGGGTCCCCAAGGACCCTGGAATGGGACCCAGGTGTCTCAGGGGCTGGATTTGGCTCCTTGGAGCAGTTTGCCAACATTGAGAGAAGAAATGCAAGCCACAAGAGTAAATGGAGTGTAAATTAGACTGTTAGAATGTAGAATTAGCAGATTTCTAGAATGCTTGTGATAAGGGACACGTGGCCAAGATGGAGAATTGGGGGTGTGAATACCTCTTCCTCCTTCTCCTCCGTGTCATCCATGCTGGGTGACACGCTGGCATTTTTAGATTGGATGAGAACAGATCTGGACCATGTAACAAGATTGTATTGTATTGGGGGTCATTTGTAAATACCTAGTATGTAGTTTAGACTATAAAAGATAAGTCCTGCCTCTGCCAGGCGGATTCTGCCATGGACGTCTAGCGAGCAGACTGCTGTTCGCTGGACAAAGCATTCCTGAGATAAGGAACAATAAACAACCATGAAAACCTCTAAGAACAGCCTCCTGCAGTCTCTCATCGGCGGGCATTGGAAAGAGCTGGGTTCCAAACCACCTGCATGTCCACCAGAGGTGATCTCAGGTCTAAGGAGACACCTCAGGATGTGACACCTCCCCAGTGAGCCAGGACTGATGAAAGATGATGGAGAGCAGCTTGGGGAGCTCATCCAGCAGCTCCCTCATCCCCCTAGGATGGATCCCATCTGGTCCAGAGAGATCTGTGAGCATCTGAGTGGCTCAGCAGGTCACCAGCTGCTTCCTCCTGGATGACAGGGTGTCCTGGTTTAGGGCAAATTTAGGGAGAAAATCTCTGAATGGGGTCCCTCTAGGAAAGAGATTCAAGCAGTCTCTCCCTCACCTGGTTCGGGGAAATATTTCCTCAGAGAGAAGTGGAAAAAAAAGCTAGTTATTTAACAGACAAAACATTTCTCTGCACAAAAACGAAGAATATTAAAGAGCCTCTCGCTGCTCTGAAGAGATGACAAATTCAGAATGTCCCTTCTGTGGGTTGCAGCCCAACTCACTCAGTCTGTTCTCAGTCCCTCCAGCACTGGAAATGCCACGGCCAGGCCAGGTCTGGTGGGCCACAGGTGTGAGCTCCTGGTGCTCTTCTGGGTTTTCAGTCCAGAGCAGGTTCAAACAATTCCAAAAAAAAGAAAAAAAACACAGTTCAGGGAACTTCTCTGCCTCAGTCAAAAACTATCCAAGAGCAAAGGAGAGCTCTCTCCTGCTGTCCACTGCAGACAACACAGTCTGTGTGAAAGATGCAGGGGAACAAGTGCAGTCTCTGATAACAAACTCTGCACCTCTTCTCTCCCCCTTCACTCCTGGAACCAGTCTTAAAGCTGCAGCACTCAATATTCAACACCAACAGAACAGACGACTGGGGATATACAAGCATCAGAAATTCACCCCAAGACACAGGGGCTCTCTTCTGCTCCCTGTCCCCATCTAGCAGCTCAGAACACTTTTCCTGAGAACAACCTGGCTTATTGTTTAAAACTGAGGAAAAGAAGGCGTTAAGTACCTCAGCCTTTACCTCATCTTTGGTGACCATATCCCCTGCAATAAGGAATGGATATTGCTCTCACCCCTCCTTTTGCCATTAATGTATTTATAAAATAACTTTTGTTACACTTCACATGGCCAGGTTAAGTCCTAATTGTTAATTTGCCTCTCTAATTTTCTTTTTGCATGACCTAACAATATCGTTAATCATAACCTCAGTTGCCTGCCCTTCTGTGCAAACAAGATGCATCCTCTTTTTCTCCCACAGGTTCCTCCAAACAGCTGCATGTGCAGCAAGGCCAGTCAATTTCCTTGCTGTCTCACCTTTTTGCACACTAGGACAGAATGCTCCTTCTCCCTTAAGATTTCTTCCTGGACACCTTTGTTTTTAAGGACTGTTTCACTTAAAAAATCAGTACCTCATTTGGTACTCTCCAAATCTGTATCATGAATGCAGGCCAAAATCTGCTCTCCCTTATGTCTGGGGAAGAAATTTTGTTGATGCCCTCCTTCCACACAGTATTGAAAACTCCATTATTTCATGGTCACTGTACCCCAGGCAGCCTCCGACCACCCCATCTCCCACCAGCCCTTCTCTGTTTGTGAACAGCAGGAGACAAAGCTTTCCTGGGAAGTGGCAGTGTTGCTAAAAATTTGGCAAAATAAAAAAACTCCTTAACACCCATGCAGCATTAAAAAGCAGCATTCTTTGTTTGGCTGGATGCTCAGGGGACAGCTCCTCCTAAAGCTGTGCATGCTGAGCACAGGAAAGTTTCTGTTTATATTCTGTGTTCTGCACACATATCCATTGATTATCCTGGAGTAAACACACATATGATAATCATTTCCCCCAGATCATTAACATATTTCCCCTCCCCTTCACCCATGTGTTCTTCTATCCTGGGAGTCTCTCTGGTGGTCCCTGGTGGTCATGGACCCCAATGTTCCAGTCAGCCTGGCTAAGCTGGCAGGACACTGAGGCTGGTGAATTCCAGTTCCCCTTCTTACACAACGGGCATTGTGTGGTTTCCAGAGGCCAGTGGATTTGGAGAACAAGCATTGTGTTATCATTTATCATCTGGTAACATGAGGTCACAGAGTGGGCTATGACATCACAGAGTGGGCTATGACATCACAGAATGGGCTATGGGAGGTCACTGAGCAGCTACGACATCATAGGGTGTGTCTGTGCCATGACAGAGCAGACTGTGACTTCACAGGGGGCTCTGTGACATCCCAGCAGGGCTGTGTGAGGTCACTGGCTTGGTGACTCTGTCCCAGCCCCCCTCACAGTTTCCCCAGAGAATTCCAATGCTGTTCATGCCCAGCAGGGTCCCCTGTCCCTCTGTATTCCCCAGGTCCACCTGGAGCCACAGCCTCCCCCAAGGATATTCCACAGATCAACCCCAGAGCCTGACACAGGGACAAGGGGCCATGGCTGTGTGACCAGGACATCAAGGACGTGGATTATCCAGGTCACTGGGGCTGGTTTGGGTTCCTCAGGGCAGGAAAGATGTCTGGCAGCTGGAGCAGGGTGAGGGAAGGGCCTCCAAGGTGGGGCTGGAGCCCTTTGGCTGTGAGGAGAGGCTGAGGGAGCTGGGCATGTCCAGCCCTGAGCAGGGAGGGCTGAGGGGCTACTCATGCCAGCCTGGCAGTGCCAGCCAGGAGCTGATGGAGAACACAGAGCCAGGCTCTTCATTGGGGGCCTGGGGGGAGACAAAACACAATGGGTGGAAGTGGAATGAGGGGAGATCAGACAGGACATGTGGAAAATCTTTGTTCCCATGGGCTCAGACAGGCTCTGAGATGCTGCCCCATTCCCTGGCCTTTGGGATTTTCAAATTCACACCAAAGCAAGCTTTAAATCACTTGGTCTGACCCAGTTTCTAACAAGCTGGGCTGCAGACTTGCTGAGGTTCTTTTCCAACCCCAGCTCCCTGATGATCCCAGGAACGTGCTGCTCCCAATTTTGGAATGGGCCAGAGCAGATGTTTATGGGACAGGAGCCCTCTGGGGTTGTAGCAGACCTGCAGCCTGCACAGTGCACAAGCACATCTCATAAGCTGGAGCATTTGAGTACTTGAAGAAATGTCAAAATTTTCCCACCAGGAGAGTACAGAAATTTCCTGGAACTCTACTGATGGTAGGAGAAGAAATACTGATCTCCCCTTCTACCTGTGTTACCACCATACTGTCTATTATTTCATGTCCCTCTTCATTTGGGTGATTCCAGCTCTCCTGTTTAAATGGCCATGTCTAAGGACATCTCTTCACTAGACCACGTGGTTCTATGGCCATCCCATTGCTCCCAGATTGCCTCCTCCAGTTGTTCTCTAATGTTCCACAGTAGTCAACATATTAACTGTGTCTACATCTATCACAGAATCACCCTTTCTAATGTCTTTGTCTAAAACTGTTCCTGTATGGAAATCCCTTGTGCATGAAGGACACATCAGATAATACTTTGACATTGCACAGAGCTGAGGGAAGAATTTTAATGTTTATTAAAATTATACGATTGTTACATTTTTTATGTTGGCCGTGAAGAGAAACCTGTCTATGCCTCTGAGTTTCACCAGTTCCTGAGCCCAAAGGACACAAACCTGATGAGTTGTGGTTCCCAGTGCAATGGTGGCACTTGCAACTCCTACCAAACCCACAGCAGAGCTCCCTTGTCCCAGAAAGTCCCTGGCCATGCAGGGATGAAGGAAACAGGACAGGCTGTGGGGATCAAGGGCAGGGCACGGCCAGGGATTTGGGGTGGCTGTGAGCCCAGGGCAGGAGCCGGCCCTTGGCCTTGGTGAACCTCATCCCATTGTCCTGGGCCCATGGCTCCAGCCTGTGCAGATCCCTCTGCAGAGCTTCCTGCCCTGCAGCACAGCCACACTCCCACCCAGCTGGGGCTCACCTGGAAACTGACTGAGGTTGCCCTCGATGGCCTCGTCCAGATCAGCAAGAAAGAGATTGAACTGCCCTGGCCCCAATCCTGAGCCCTGGGGACACCCCTGGATGTGGCTCCAGTGCCCAGCACTCCTTGGGCCTGGCCATCCAGCCAGATTCCTACCCAGGGAACAGATGCTGCACAGGCTGATGGACCAAGTTCCTGTGAGCCAAGAACATTGGCATTAGTGCAGCTGTAGCTGTGCACAAGAGAGCTCTTCAGCCACTTTCTCTCTTTTCCTCCTTCTGGGCATGGATGGATCTCCTGACTTCAGTGTGTGACTCGTGTGTGCAATGCGGGAAAAAACACAGGACTTCTGGACAGCAAACCAATATGATTTTGCAGAAGCCCATTTATTGTTTTCAATTCACTTTAATTATACATTTCTAGAACCATCACCCATGTGGGGACACATTTTACAATTGGTAATTTTAGGGCATTGATCCACCCATTCAAACCCCTAAAAGTCTGTAATTTGCGGTCTTCAGGATCTTCGTCGCCTCCCGTTATCTTGAATTTTCTAATCTTGGTATTTTGTGTTTTCAACTTTTTCTCTCCTGATTTAGCATAGTTTAAGTTCCAGCGGCCTTGGAGGGGAGTTTCAACAAGTTATCGAAAACTCCTAAAGTTTTCTCACACCGTGCACCTGTTATAAACACTGGTTTAAACTAAGAAACACACAAAAATAGCTCGTGTGTGAAAGAAGCGTGTGAACGAACAGTAAAATATGCAAAAATAACTAGACAGCAAAACATAGCAACTGAATAGAGATTTTGGCTGGTGCATGCAAGGCCCAGATTTGAACAGACTTGTCCACTGTGGCCTAAACCTCTTCCAGCATTACTCCAGTGCAAAGAGCAAATCTGGGCAGAATCGGGGCAGGGACGGTTTGGGGCATCTTGGGATCAGCACTGGGCACGAACGTGTTTTCCATTGGTCTGAGACTGTCTGCTGTGGGAAGTGAATGCAATATGCAGCATGTTTTTATGGATCTGTGCCTTCCCTTGGTTTGTTTGCTCACAATAAATGAACATCCCTCTGTGTCTCTGGCAGCTCCTTCTGCAAGGAAAGCAGGTGGGAGTTGGTGCCAAGGAGCTGAAAGCTGCAGGCACAGCCTGGAGTGGAGGAAGCTCAGATTTGCACAAGGCTGCTCTGAGTGCCAGGGGTTGGATGGGGGAAATGGTGGGGTAGGGGTAGGGAGAGAGTCTGATTGATTGTCAGCCATAAACGGTTTTGATTTTCTTATCAATTCAAACTGCTTTAGGAGGTGCTGGGGATCAATATCAACTGGAGACTGATGATATCAATCTATAAACTAGAAAGGAATGATAGGGAAAAAAGTCTTCTCTCCTTCTGTTTTTAAATGAAATATGTTTTGAATGTTGTGAAAGCTTAGACAAGTTCTGCCTTATGCTAACATTTCTGGCAGTACCTCTGTTTCAGGCAATCTGCACCCAAATTGCTCTTGCTCACAAGTTCTTTAGAATGGCAGATAAGGTTTACTATAAAATGAATTATTTACTGAATGGACTCAAAATTAACAGATACAATACTATAAATGGACTACTTACTGCACAGGATAAACAAAAGAAATACAGGTAGATACAAACACAGTGCACAATAAAGTGGTAACCCCTATTACATCTAGTGAAGAAATGGCACAGATCAGGAGTCAATGTAATTTACCACTGAATTGATGTGAGAGTACACATGGAGCCCTTTCACTCAGCTTCCAGAAAAGGAACCACAAAGATGCATCCAGACTTGGGAGAGAAGCCCTGCCCATTTCCAGGGACTATGCAGAAGAATTCTGCTTTGTGAAAATTTTGTGTGGCTTTTCTAGTTTGTACAGTGAAGTGTGAGTCACCCACAAATTCAAGGCTTATCTCCCTTCAGCTGCTCTTAAGCTAAGATGTTCATGGTGAGCTAGGAATTCCACATGCCTGGCACCAGAGAGAACTCAGGACAGGACAGATGTCTGGCCTGGGTTATCTCAGCAATTCATGAGAGGGGGAAGATGCCCTGAGTTATGGCCCAGCTGATGGACAGGACAGATGAGCTCTGCTGGGCCATAGGGGAAGTCCTGCTGCAGGAACCTCATGTAACCAAGGGTGCATTGTGACATTGTGATGCCTCCTGGAACCAAGGAGACCATGGTGACACCAATGAACGTCATGGAACCAAGGGTCCATTGTGACACCAATGAACCTCATTGAACCAAGGGTCCATTGTGACACTGTGGAACTACAAAACACAGAACCTCATGGAACCAAAAGTCCATTGTGACAGATCAAGGCCTCACGGAAACAAAAAGAGCATTGTGACACCGTGGGGCCCCATGGACCCAAATCTCCATTGTGATAGAACAGAACCTCATGGAACCAAAGGGGCCTTTGTGACATTGCAAGGCCTCAGGGAACCAACGAGTGCAAAGGTCGCAAACATTCCTTGGAGGATTCTGTTTTAGGGAAGGGGAACATCCTTGGTGGAGACTTGGGCTGGCACACAAAGAAGGAGTATGTCAGTTTGCAGTGGGTAAATTTAGGAGCCTGAGATTGCTTCCAAAAAAACAAAAAGAAACCCCCTTTTTGAGTTCCACCAGTTCTCAGAGACTCACTGGAAAGGAAAATGTAAAGAACCTTGAAAAACTGAAGCACCTAGAGGCATTAATCCCCACTCAGTGTTGTTATTGAGAAAGGCTCTCAAGAGACTAATTAAAGCAGATAATTGGAGGCCATGACTGCACAAAGCTCTCAGAGACTCCAAGGCAAAAGCAAAACCCAAAGTCCTTTGAAAAACCTGCAGTCCGTGGGAGCATGAAGGAGCCCCCAGGGCCATTCCTGACCAAGGCTCCCCAGGGACTGGTCCCAGCAGATCCCTGAGGCCACTGGGATGTGGGGAGATGCTGAGGGCAGCACAAGGGGTGACAGTGCCCAGGCTTGCTGGGGCTGTGCCAGGAGGCCCCAGTGCCTCAGGACAAGGTGTCTCCTCCCAGCCCTTGGTGGCACAGACCCTGCTGTGCCCCAGGGCACCAAGACTTGGCTTCTCTTTGTCCCCACCTGTTATCTCTGCCTCCAATTTCCTGCTCTAACTGGAACCTGGGGACACTTTTTCAGTCGTGTCCCTCATTGGGACCCATGAATTGTATCAGAAACTTGGGAGTTCAATTCTGAGTGAATTCTTGACAGGTTTTCTAACAAACCATGGCTCTGCCTTGATTTCCCTCTGGTCTGGTGCAGTTCATCCACAAAGTTTTCAACTCCAGTTATGTAGAAATATTTCAAAGAGCTTCTGAGAAATACACATTCGTATTTTGAAAGGTTTATTCTATACTGTTGTCTTTAGAGCAGAGGTGATTGCAGCATTCAGTGATTGATATTGATCCAGGGTCTCTCCTCAGGATTTCTGGCCTGCTCAGAGAAGCTGTGCCTTGAGGTCTGATCCATGGTACACACCCTTGCTCTACATTCCCTAGGCTGCCCTCAGAAAAACAGATTTTTTTCCCCATCTATTTATTTATTTATTTATTTATTTATTTATTTATTTATTTATTTATTTATATTATTTATTTTTTTAAGCAGTCTAAAACTCCTAATTTTCTCCACTGCAATCAGACACACTCCTCAGGTTTGTGCCGGTTCAAGGTACCACCAAATCCACTCCAGAGCTGCCCTGGCCAGCTGTGAGGGTGGATCATCATCCTAACCTGCACTGGCCACTGCCAGGGGCTGTGGCCATGGACACTGCACTGACCCCACTGCTGGGTTTGGGGACCACGGCAACTGTGAGAAGTTCAAGTATTGTTGCAAACATTGGGGAGGACTGGGACATACTGGGGAACACTGGGAACCCTGTGGGAGACACTGGGACGTACTGGGGGTGATGCTGGGAAATACTGGGACAAACTGGGGACACTGAGGCTTATGATGGATGACACTCCGGGGAACTGGAGGGGACTGGGAATAAACTCAGGTGTATTGGGTGTGACTGCAGTGTACTGCGGATGAACTGGGCTGTACTGGGAGAGACTGCAGGGGCACTGGGACTTTACTGGTCTGTACTGGGGATGAACTGGGCTGTACTGGGAAGGACTGGAGGGGCACTGTAGTTGTATTGGGCTGTACTGGGAGGGCCTGGAAAGGCACTGGGGTTGTACTGGGTTGTAGTGGGGATGAACTGGGCTGTACTGGGAGAGACTGCAGGGGCACTGGGACTTTACTGGTCTGTACTGGGGATGAACTGGGCTGTACTGGGAGGGCCTGGAAAGGCACTGGGGTTGTACTGGGTTGTAGTGGGGATGAACTGGGCTGTACTGGGAGAGACTGCAGGGACACTGGGACTTTACTGGTCTGTACTGGGGATGAACTGGGCTGTACTGGGAAGGACTGGAGGGGCACTGTAGTTGTATTGGGCTGTACGGGGAGGGCCTGGAAAGGCACTGGGGTTGTACTGGGTTGTAGTGGGGATGAACTGGGCTGTACTGGGAGGAACTGCAGGGGTTGAATGGGCTGTTCCCGCCTCTGCCACCTCCCATTTGCCGATAACACTGCCCATCACACCTGCAGCCAATCAGAGCGGGGGATCAGGGCCTCAGGGTATGTTCCTGGTGTCGCCGCCATCTTTTCATTTTGCCTGTAACTCCCATCATAGCCCGCAGCCCGACAGAGCCTCATTGGAGCGCCTAAAACTCTCGCTGTGCCCTGTGTCCTAAGGAGCCTGGTTAGAGCTCCCCGACCACCCCCAAAGTTCTCCTGAACCGTATATGTTCCACCCTTAGGACCTCCAGTCATGCCTTGGATGCAAAAGTGTCCCCAAGTGCATTCCCGGACACCCAGATGCCCCGTCCGAGCCACTTCCTGGACTACAGCTCCCATCATGCTCTGTGGTCCAAATAAACAACCAGTTCAACTGTGCGTACAACTCCCGTGATGCTGCACAGCCCCTTTAAAGTGTATTATACCAGTGCCTACAAATCCCATCATTCTCCGCTCCCCAGAGAGCCCATTAGCGCCCCCCAAGTGCCCGCCTGGACCCCAAAGGGCTTCACATTCCCCTCTCTGGCCTCCAAGTGCTCCCACTGACCCCCAAATTCTCCACCGGATCCAAATAATCCGTCAGAATCTCTAAATACCTCTCCAAGTGACCACCCGGCCACCCCAAGTGTCATCCCGATCCTGAACTTCCTTCTATTTGCCATCCCCAAACCCAAATCTACCCCAAATATTCCCCAGAAATGTCTCCATGGACCCCAAGGTGACTCCTTTTACCATGTCTGAGAAAACTATAGAAAAGAAGACAGAGGGACTAAAAATGGGAAGAACTAGAATTAAAAAAAAAGGTGAAATAATAGCCAATTTTAGTCAATTAATTAATGAAAGGAATTGTGCTGCTTAGAACCAAGGACTAATAATTTTTAGTTGCTAAAAAAGTATAGGTGTTTTAATAAAAAAAGAAAAATTAGGTAATAGAAATACAGAATTTCATAAAAGGAAATATTTTATTGTATAATAAGATTGTATTATAAAGAAAAAAATAATAGTTTTTTTAATTATGTTTTGGGTTGCCATTCCATAATGGGCAATGTCAGAAATGGTGAGGATGGAGGTGAGGAGCAGGTTATCCAAACACGATCAGAAAGCCAGGGGCTTATTAATCTCTGTGCCCAGACCTCCTAAGGAGACCTTCAGCATTAAAGTCACTTTAATGAATGATTCTGTCACTTTCTCTCTGAACTGGAAAAGAAGAAAATTGGTATGTGATTAAAGATAAATAAATCATGAGGTGCACTTTGAAATCTCCTTCCTTAGCAGAACTCCAAACTGACTCCAAGCAGCTGCACAAGCCCTGGAGACTTGAAGACAATGAAAGGAAAACAAGGAGCTCCTGAGGGCTTCCTGTATTTTAATGATCCCCACGGTGGATTTGGGGCTGAGTCCAGGAGCCCCAGGCACTGAGAGAATGTTGAAGAAGCTGCCCAAGGAGTCAGAAGCAAAACTCCAAGTCCCTTGGAGCATCAGTGGCCCCACTGAGGGCAGGGACTGCCAAAGGCTCCCCAGGCACTGGTGAGAGCAGATCCTTGAGGGCAGGATTGCAGGAGCCAAAGGCTGTGAGCAGGAACTGCAATGCTGAGCAAGGCCTGGGCTGGTTGGAGGCAGCAAAAAGGCCAAGGCCTGAGCCCAGGCCTGGCCCAGCAGGGCCTGTCCCTCACGGGTAGCTCAGGGCTGTTCCTGGGGCACTGGGATGGGAGGGGCAGCAAGGACAAATGGCACCAACCTGTGTGACACTGCAGATGCTCATGGAACCAAGGGCCAGTGTGACACAGCAGGGTCTCATGGAAACAAGAGGCCATTGTAAGCCTGCGGGGCTGTAACACCCCAGAACTCTGAAATGCTGTGGGTGACCAAAGGATCCTTTACATGAGCTTGGTGCACAGGAGAAACCCCAGCCAGATTTTCTCAAGAGGTTAAAATGGCACAAAAAGTTTACTGGCAAAGTATAGAAAGTCAAGGAATTTTGGAAAAGTATTTAATATGGAATCCAAGTTATCATAAAAAAACTTCTCATAGCAGTAACTTCATAAATTTTGTCCATTTAACCTCAAAACCTTTAAATACTTCAGTAGTTGAGGTACCCAAAACTCTTTCATATAAAGAGCATAAGAAGAGCAAGAAAGAGAGACAGAATGAGAGAAGCTCTGCAGAAAGACACGCATATTGTTACCATGTCCCACCTGCTCTCCTCAGGGCTCTGCTTGCACACAGGCCCAGCAGAAGTTTTCCTGTTGGTGAGGAAAGAATGGAAATGCCTGAGCAGGTTTCATGAACAACAAACCCCGCTCAGGAACCACATTCTTAGTACAGGATGGCTGGAGTGCAGTCACCTTTCTACAAGGGACAGTATGACCAGAACTGATCTCTGTAAGCAGATTATCTGAGTCTTTCAGCTGGATTCTCTGTCCCTGTCCTTTCCCTGGATCTCTGTTGCAGATGGAAGCTGCTGGTGCCATTCTCACCTTTAACCCCTCTTTTGAATGCAGACAGATGTTCCCAGGTGTGTTAAGCAGTTGCTGCTCAATGCTCATGCAAAGCTTTTGTATCCTCTTGGAACCAAGGACACACTTGTGACACAGCAGGGGCTCATGGACCCAAGGAGACAATTGTGACAGTTCAGAGCCTCAGAGAAATAAGTCTCCATTGTGACACTGAGGGGAATTTTGGAATCAAGGAGACCATTGTGACACAGCCAGGCCACATGGAACCAATGGTCCATTGTGACAATGCAGATCCAAGGAGACCATGGTGACACTGTGGAACTCCATGGATCCAAGGGGCCACTGTGACACTCAAGAACTTCATGGAACCCAGGGTCCAGTGTGACATAGTGACGCCTCCTTGGAACAAGAGAACCATTGCTGACAGCACAGAAACTCATGGAACCAAGGGACCATGGGGAAACAGCAGGGCCACATGGAACCAAGGAGACCTGTGACATTTAGTTACCCTATGGAACCTAGGGACCATTATGGCACTGCAGAAACAAGGAGACCATGGTGACACTATGGAAGCTCATGGAACCAAGCAGCCATTGTGACACTCCAAGGCCTCACTGAACCAGGGAGACTATTGTGACACTCCAGAACCTCATGGCACTAAGGGTTTATTGTGACACAGCAGGGTCCCATGGAACCAATTGTCCATTGTGACAGTGCAGATCCCAGGAGACCATGGTGACATTTTGGAAGCTCATGGAGCCAAGGGTCCAGTGTGACACAGCAGAACCTCTTGGAATCAAGGCAATCATGGTACACTATGGAACCTCATGGAATCACAGATCCAATGGAACACTGAGGAGCCTCACTGGAACAAAGGACATGGTTGATGGGAAAAAAGCTCATGGAAACTCTGGGGCATTGTGACACTGCAGAACCTCATGGAACCAAGGGCACCACTGTGACACTGAGGAACCCCATGGAACCAAGCAGCCATTTTCACACTGCAGACCCATGGAGACCATTGTTGACAGTACTAAACCTCATGGAACTGAGGGGACCTTGTTATACTGCGAGGCCTCATGGAATCAAGGGGCCATTGGGACACTGGGGCCGCATGGAACCAAATATTCATTGTGACCCAGCGAGGCTGCTTGTAACCAATTGTCCATTGCCATACTGCAGATCCAAGAGACACTATGGCAGTTCATCAGCCAAGGGGAAGTTGTGACACACCAAGGCTTCGAAGAGCCAAGGAGAGCATTGTGGCAGTGCAGAACCAAAGAGGCCATTTTGACAATATGGACCCAAATAGAACCAAGGGGCTATTGTGGAACTGTACACGGGACATAATGGAGTCAAGGACAGCAGTGATACTGAAATGTGCTGGATAGAACCTTCTGAACAGAGTTTTGAGTATTCTTTATTACAGCATGGTGGTCACTCTAGTAATCCTTCATCCATTTCTGTGTACTGGGTATCAGGTAAACAGTGATTTATCACACACGCTGATCATGTCTTCATTAGCTATCCCCACTTCCTTTGACTTTATTTGACATATCACAAATCCTTATGTGGTTCATTGGGGTGTGTCTTCAACATCTGGTAAAGGTGGCTGTTCCTCGATCTCTGCTTTTGAATGATGGCAATTTCCTTGTTTTCCGTAATTTCTGCTTTATCAGCAGTCTTTCAGAGCTGAGCTGGCATACTGCTTACATTTTGAATGATTTGTGTTTGCCTGAGTGACATCTTTGATCTGTTTCTCCAAGGCTGTGCACTTCTGTTCTACTGTCCTTGATAAGAGTAAATGTTCTCTTCTCCTGTCCTTGTCACAGTGCTCACCCCACATGAGACATGTCAGCAATCCCCTCCAACCCATGGGCTGGGGGTGGACAAGTGTTCCTGAGGGAACAGGGATGGGACAGCTGGGCTGGACTGACCAGAGGGATTTTCCGTTTTGTGCCACATCATAATCAGCAATAAACTGAGAGACGTGTGGGGGGCAAAGGGAATAGGGAATTTATTTTTTTTAATGACATTTTTCTTTCCAAACACCACTTACAATTCTGCCCCTGGGTAGTTAAACATTTTCCACTGATAGGAGATTTCCTCTGCATTTGTTTGTTTCTGTTTGGGGTCTTTGATTTTGTAGTTAGTTTGTTTGTGGGGGTTTTATATTGTGGGTAGGTTTTGCTTTGTTTTTTATTTTTGGTCAGGTTTGGGGTTTTTTTCCCTATTTCTTATCTTCTGATGCATAAGTTTTTTCTCCCTTTTCATGTTGCTTGGTTTGCACCTGATCGCAAGGCAAATTTACCCAACTCAGTCATCTTGCTCCATTATGTTTTGCAGTCATCATTAACTGGATGGGTTTGGTCACAGACTTCCTGCAACTTGGGAGCATCCACAAAGAAATTGAAAGTGCATTTCATGCCATTATAGAGATAATAGGAATGTTCCCCAGTGGTGGTCAAGGGCTGGTCACTGAGGGATGTCACCAGGGTGTGGCTGCCAAGGGGACTCTGTGCCTTGGATGACATTTGACCATCATTGATCAGCCAAATTCCCACCCATCCCATGTTCCACTCCTGCAGCCCAGCTCTGTCCAGTCTGGCTCTGAGGAGAGCACAGCAGACCATGTCCCAGGCCTGGCTAAAGTCAGGGCACACAACATCCCCTTCTTTTCCCTCCCATGGGAGTTCTGCCATCCCTGCCTTGTGTCACCAGTGCCTGGAATGGCTGCAGGAGGATTTGCCACATGCCCTTCCCTGCTGAGCCTGACCAGTCTGTGACTCTCCCAGTGCCCCTCCCTGCCCTGTTTGCACACTGCTTCCATGTCTACCCTTCCCAAGTGCCCAGGACCCTCTGGGATGGCTCTGGCCTTTCCAATGGCTTTGAGAGAGGTCTCAGAGTGACACTGCCCAGCCTTCTCAACATCCCTGACACCAAAGGCCATTTCCACATCCCTCACTTCCAGGCCAGTGCCCAGAACACAGCACAGCCCTGTCCAGGCGCTCAGGGTGTTTCAGAAGGGAGGCAGCTCTGATTTCTCCCCACAAACCCCCACCCCAATGGTCTCTCTGTGCAGTCCATGGCTGTCCTGAGCATTTTTTCCTGGAGCCTCCTTGCCCAGGCTGTTTCTCTCTATGGAATCCTAAAGCACAGCCCAGCAATGAATTCAGGTGTTTTCCCAGAGTTTAGTGGCCTCAAGGCACCGTTTGTGCCACCAGAACTGTGCCACCCCCGAGTGCTGATGATGGTGTTTGTGTTCACTCGGGTTCATGTCCCCACACACACGTGATGCACTGCTGAAATCTCCTCAGTACAGAGCAAACTCAGACTGCTCACTGGTCACTTG
The DNA here is from genome assembly GCF_029582105.1 of Oenanthe melanoleuca. NCBI lineage: Eukaryota > Metazoa > Chordata > Aves > Passeriformes > Muscicapidae > Oenanthe > Oenanthe melanoleuca. The sequence continues at coordinate 1,652,363 of NW_026612650.1, read as the reverse complement.
GTGTCCCTCCATGCAGGGACAAACAACCTCCTGCAAGTGGGGGAGAGGCCAGTGCTGGGTGTGGTGGTTGCAGGAGCTATTGTGAGACAATTGCCCTGGGCCACTTTCCCAGGCTGTGGCCAGAACAAAGACACAGCCCAGGCCCTGCTCTGCTGCTCCCTCAGGTCCAGCCAGGAGCTCTGGCTGTGCCAGGACACTGCTGTGTGCCCCCCCTGCACACTGCCCCTCTGCCCCAGGCACTGGGCTTTGCTTTGCATTCCTGGAGCACATTGCTGACAGCAGCTCTGGAGGAGAGCAAAGCCTTCCTGCCCTGCCCTCAGGAGATGCCCTTTGCTGATGGAGCTGCTGTGCTGGAGCCCAGCTGTGTCCCAGCAGTGCCCATGGCCTGTCCCTGCCTGTGCTCACAGCACGGACACGCAGCAGGACAGTGACCAAGCTGCCAGAGCACTGCGGCCTTACAGCCACAGAAGGGCTGGCAAGGAGAGGGTGGAGCTGGGAAGAGCAGATGTGGGAAGAGCCAGGGCCATTGTCCCAGGCTGTGCTGCTGTGCTGGGAGTCTCTTCACCTCTGCCTCTGCCCACAGGCACTGCCCTGCAGAGACAGAGAAGTGCTGAGGAAGGATCCGGGACACACAGGAAAGGGCATGCACTTGTTTTTATTTAAATGCATAGGGAAGACACCTCTTGAATATATTTGTGTTTCAAAGGGTAGATATTAATGTAGAAATGAAAAGAGTAATGTTACAGAATTTTTTAAAAATCAGGGCAACATTAGAAAAAGTAAAAAGGCTCTGGTGCAGAAAAGAAAGTGTTAAACACTTCTGAAAACATAGAGTCATCAATTTTCTCAGGCCACCTTTGAGCTCCTGGTTCCTCAGGCTGTAGATGAGAGGATTCAGGGCTGGAGGCACCACTGAGTACAGAATCGACAGGGACAGATCCAGGGATGGGGAGGAGATGGAGGAGGGCTTCAGGTAGGAAAATACTGCACTGCTGATAAACAGGGAGAGCACAGCCAGGTGAGGGAGGCAGGTGGAAAAGGCTTTGTGCTGTCCCTGCTCAGAGGGGATCCTCAGCACAGTGCTGAAGATCTGCACATAGGAGAAAACAATGAACACAAAACAACCAAGTGCTAAGAAGGAAGTGAAAACAGAAATCCCAAATTTCTTGAGGTAGGAGTGTGAGCAGGAGAGCTTGAGGATATGGGGGATTTCACAGAAAAACTGGCCCAGGGCATTGCCCTGGCTCAGGGGCAGGGAAAATGTATTGGCTGTGTGCAGCAGAGCATTGAGAAATCCACTGGCCCAGGCAGCTGCTGCCATGTGGGCACAAGCTCTGCTGCCCAGGAGGGTCCCATAGTGCAGGGGTTTGCAGATGGACACGTAGCGGTCGTAGCTCATGACGGTCAGGAGGAAATACTCTGCTGAGATAAAGAAGAGAAAGAAGAACACCTGAGCAGCACATCCTGAGTAGGAGATGATCCTGGTGTCCCAGACAGAATTGTGCATGGCTTTGGGGACAGTGGTGCAGATGCAGCCCAGGTCAGTGAGGGCCAGGTTGAGCAGGAAGAAGAACATGGGGGTGTGCAGGTGGTGGCCGCAGGCTACGGCGCTGATGATGAGGCCGTTGCCCAGGAGGGCAGCCAGTGAGATGCCCAGGAAGAGGCAGAAGTGCAGGAGCTGCAGCTGCCGCATGTCTGCCAAAGGCAGCAGGAGGAAGTGGCTGATGGAGCTGCTGTTGGACATTTTATTCACTCTGGGCATGGTGGGCTGTAGGAAGGAGAAACAGACAAGTTGGGCAGGTTTCCTTGTGTGAATTCAATGTTATTTTCTTAGAGATTTACTCAAAATTGCTTCTTCTTCAGTGGGGAAACTTCACTTACTTTTTTTTTAAATCTTTGAGCTTGGGGTTTTTCCTATCTTTAAAAGAGGAGAAATCCTCTTTAAGCATTGCTCTGAGCCTGGACACTAGGGAGCCCAGGGAGATCACAGGCTCCCTGTGTCCCAGTGTAGTCATACCTGCTGGTACCCCAGAGCTGCCCTTCCCTCATATACATCTTCCTGTATTTCGGAATGATTGCCCTTAAAATGTGCTTGAAATAATAAAGAGGACATTTTGCAAAATCTGGTTTCAAAGTTAGTTCCTCTAAAGCCACCTCCCTTTCCCTGTACAGCTAGACAGGATGGGATATCCAGGTTTGGTGTGGCTCTCAGCTGCCTGGGGTTGTGACTACTGGGTGCTGTTTCTCTCTATCCAAGCCTTGTCCCTGCCAGTGCTCCCACAGGCAAGCCCAGACCAGCCCTGGGGGCTCAGCTCTGCCCTGCACACCCCTCCCAGCACAGGGCACTGCCCAGGGGCATTTCCCTGGCAGCAGGGCCTTAAGGGCAGCTGAGACAAACTGAGATGCTGCAAGCCAAGGTGCTGCTGCTGCTGTCTGTAGGCACAGGAGGGTGAGGAGGCACTTTGTGAGGGAGATGAGAGGCAGATCTGCTGATTCCCAGTGGGACAGTGCAGGAGTCTCAGTGACACAGACACACCTGACAGCCCCTTTCCCTTCCCTTGAGGAGAATGTGGAGAGCAGCCCTGGCCATGCAGCACCATCTCCACATCAGGAGGAATCTGCCCTGATGGGGGTGGCTCCTTCCACCTCCAACTTCTCCCCACAGTCCATGGGGAGCTGCCAGGCAGGGTGAGAGCTGCCCCTGGCAGGTGGCACATGCCCTGGGCTGGCCAAGAGCCCTGAGTGCTTCAGGAGCTGCTGTGCAGGACAGCCCTGGGCAGCCCTGGCTGCAGCCCCAGCTTCAGCCCCTGCAGCCGTCCCTGGCAGCAGGAGCCATCCTGCCCTGTCCCTCTGACACTGCCCAGGGCAGCCTCGCTCTGCAGCACATCCTCCTCTTCCTCTGCCTCTGAGAAGCTGGGAGAGTCCTCCTGACATATCCCCCAGGCTGTGGGGTGTGCTGGATCCAGGAGATCCCACCAGGAGCACAGGGAACATTGCCCTGCACCCACAGACTCACCATGTCCAGGGCTGTGAAGATGTTTCCCCAAGTGAAGTCTCAGCTCAATGTCTTACCAGTCCTGGTTGCCTGTCTGTGCCTGGCTCCTGTCCCCTCAGTGCCTGCAGGCAGAGCCCTCAGCCCTGCTGGGATGGGAGAGGAGATGCTCCTCAACAGAAATGTCTTTTTGAAGGTCTTCTTGGTTGAGCTTGGGAGCTGCCTCTGTGCCAGGAGGGCAGCCCAGCTCAGCAGCACAGACACTGCACAAGGATTTTAATGAATCTCTCAGGGCTTTGGTGCTGTTTACATCAGACTCAGTCCCTGAGAGAGTGTTCAAAAAACTTCTCAAGGTCTCAAAATCACAATCAAGCCCAAAAATTTCTTGAAGTTTTAATGGGTTCCAATGAGGAACACACCTGGGAAAGTGTCCCCAGGTTGAAGTTAGAGTAGAACACTGGTGGCAGTGATGACAGGTGGGGACAAACAAGGGAAAGGTGTCTCTGATGCTGAGCAAACCTGGATGTGTTTCAGGAATGCAAAGGGCCAAGGGCTGAGCCCCAGACCCTGGCAAGGCACATCCTGTCCCTCCCTCATTGCTCAGGGCTCTTCCCGCGGCACTGGGCTCTGGGGATGTGCAATGCCAAGGGCAGGACCATGGGGCGGCCCCTGCCAGGCTGCTGAGCAGGGACAAGGAGGCAATGAGGCCCCAGCACAGCAAGGCTCACTTGTCCCCTGCTGGCCTCAGGCCTAGGGCCAGCAGCCATGGCCCAAGTGCTGCAGCAGTTGGCTCTGGCAGGGCCTTTCAGCTGCTGCCCATCCCTGTGCCCTGTGCAGCCCAGGCTGTCCTACGGTGTCCATGCCCTGCGCCTCTGTCCCTGCAGGCTGTCGTCATCCCCCGGCTGCCCCACCTCGCTGGCCCCTTCCTTTGCTGACAGCTCTGCGTCCTGCCTGCCTCTGCCTGGCCACCCAAACCTTGGCCCTGATTCTAAATATTTTAACTCATGTTTTACTGTGCCTGTGAACTTTTATCACAGGAACAAGACATGCCAGGTCTGCTTTTCCAGGAGGGACAATTGAAAGAGAAAAGACATCTGGCTTAAGGGTGCAGTGATAGAAAAAACAAGGACTCTCCATCTTGGGAATTTGGGTTGAGTTTTATGGAAATGTGTAAATTGTTATACATATGTGGTGACTGAATATATAGAACATACTTGTAGAATCAATTTTCCACATAAGGTTAGGTGTTATCCTGGGTTAGACCAAAGGCATAAATAAATGATGTCCTCTTCCACACCAAATTGGTGTCAAGGAGTCTTATTCTGATACTTCAAGGCTTGGCTGTGTGGCCTCTCAGAACTGAGGATTCAACTGTGACACCTTAGAACCTCATGGAGCCAAGGGGCCATTGTGATGCAGGAGACCCTCATGGAACCAGGGACACCACTGTGACACTGTGGAACCTCATGGAAAGAAAGGGCCATTTTGATACTTCCATGCCTCCTGCAAACAGGAGCCATTGTGACACCACAGGGCCACAGGGAGCCAAGGGGCCATTGTGACACTGAGGATCCAAGGAGATCACTGTGACACTGAGGAAACTCATGGAACCAAGGGCCCATTGTTACACTGTGGGACCCTGTGAACCAAGAGGACCATACAGACACTGTCGTGCTCCATGAATCAAAGGGGCCATTCTGATACTGCCTGGCCTCATGAGACCAAGGGGACAATTGTGACACTGTTGGGCCTCGCTGAACCTTTGACCTAACGTCACCTCATCAGCTAGACCATGGCACTGAGTGCCACGTCCAATCTTTTTATAAATTCCACCAGCGACAGCGGCTCCACCACCTCCCTGGAAAAAAGATTCCAGATCCCAATCACTCTTTCAGTGAAGAATTTTTTCCTGATGTCAAACCTAAACTACCCCTGGCTTGTCTTAAGACTGTGTCCTCTGTTCTCTCAGTGGTTGCCTGGGAGAGGAGAGTGACTCCCACCTGACTACAACCTCTGTTCAAGCAGTTGTAGAGAGTCTCACTGGAGACCATTGTAGCCATTGGGGCCCTGTAGCATGGCAGGGCCTCATGGAATCAAGGGGACCACAGTGACAGTGTGGGGCTCCATGGGACAAAGGGGCCATTCTGACACTGTGGAACCAAGGAGAGCTTTGTTACACTACAGGGCACCGGAGACCATGATGACACTTTGAGGCCTCGTGGAACCAAAGAACCATTGTGGCACTGCAGGGCCTCATGGAACCAAGGGCACAAGAGTGACACTGTGAGCTCCAAGGGACCAAGGGGGCATTCTCACACTGCAAACCAAGGAGACCATTGTGACACTGTGGGTCATCATGGAACTGAGGGTCCATTGTGACACACCATGGCCTCATGGAACCATGGAGGCCATTTTTACAATTTGAGGCTTTGTGAAACAAAAGGGACATTGTGGCATTTCAGGGCCTTCTTAACCCAAGGAAACCTTAGTGACACTGTGGGGCTCAACAGAACCAGGGGGCCATTGTGACTCTGTGGGGACTCATGGAATCAATGTCTGTTGTGACACTTTGCAGCCCCATGGAACCAAGGAGTCCATTGTGACACTGCAAGGCCTCAAGCAAAGAACCATTGTGACACTATGGGTCTCCTCAGGCCAAGGGGCACTTGTAACACTGTGTGCCACCATTAAACGAAGGAGTTCATTGTGACACTACAGGGCCCCATGGAACTAAGGATTCATGTAACAGTGCGGGACCCCATGGAACCAAAGGTCCATTGTGACACTGCAGGGCCTCATGGAATCCTGAAGGCTGTTTTCCTAGTTTAGGACAAAACTGGGGGAAGCCTCCAAAGGAGCCCCCCAGAGAATAAGCCCCCCTTACAATTCCTCCCCCCCACTGGGCTCAGAAAGAATTTTACTCGGGGGGAAAAGTGGAAAAATACTATTTATTAACAAACACAAGAAAAACACTTCCCAGCAACAGGAAAGTACAATCCCAGATGACAAAAGAAATGTTTTCACCGAAGTGAGAGACGGTCGCTGCTGGGAATGGCGAGAAGCTTCTTGGGCAGGCTCCGGAGGCAGTCTCTGATGCTCAGGTCCCGTCCGGAGCCGGTACAGATCTTGGAGCTGAAGGAGAGAAGGGGGAGGTGAAGGCAGCAGCTGGGGCAGAGCAGGGGCAGAGCCGGGGCAGCAGCAGTGGGGCAGAAGCAAGTGGGCCGCAAGCAGCAGCAAGCAGCAAGCCGGGCAGCTGGGCAAGCCAAGCAGCGCAGCCCCCCGGGCCCCCACCCCCCCGGAGGGGGAGAAGGGCACTGGCGGCAGCTCCATGCAGACAGAGAGGTGTGGGGGTGGGAGAGGAGCAGACACAACACCAACCCAGGACAGCTGTGATGACACTTCGAGGCTTCGTTGAATCAAGGGGCTCTACAGGTCTGCATGGAACCAAGGAGACCCTTCTGCCATTGTGAGTCCCCATGGAACCAAGGTTCCATTGTGATACTGTGGTGTGGGAAGCGCAGGCACGAAGACCTCTCAGGGCCTTGTGCATACAGGATCAGAGACAGAGACGGATACAAGGTTTGACCTTAGACCTTGAAGAAGGCTTGGAGAATTACAGCATTAAAGTGAAACAGACATGAAACAAGATTATAAGTTTGTAGTTTAAGTAAAAATATACAGAATCTTGCTAATTTCCCTCCCGACCCCGTAACTACGACTGTTCATGTCTCTCATGCTTCCTCGGTAACCCCAAATCCCGCCCCTCCTCTCGCAATCTGCAATTTCCCCACCCCCGGTTCTGGCCCGTCCCCGTCCCTTGCCCCCGCCCCCACTATCCCAGCCCCTGCTATCCCTGTCCCCGCGCCCGTCACTGTTTGGCCCCGCTCGTTGGCTCCGCCCCTGCACGTCCACCCACCAATGTCATCGTCTCCGCCCTGCCCCTCGCTGCTGGCGTCAAGCTGACCACGCCCCCCTCCCTTGCTCCTGCGAGTCCCTCAGCCCCTCCCCCAATACCCGGCGCCACCGCCATGACGGACGTGGCTGCGGCTCCCTTCGTTCCCACCCCGTTGCAAACACAGCAGTCTACAAAGTCCATAGTCCCTGCAGTTACGGCATCAGTGCAGTCCAGCGTCCCGACGGACCGGGCTGCACCACTCGGCTCCACACCGGTGCTGCCGGCGGCAGCACAGATGCTTCCCGTTCCCAACCCGGGAGCCGCCTGGCGCGGAGTGAGCCTGCCGTCGGAGCTGGCCCGCGCAGATGCACCGCTGCCTGCGCGCGGCCCCGCGGCTGTGCGGAGCACAACGTCGGCGCCGACTGCGGTCCCGGAGTGCCCAGATGTGCCTGTTGGTCCCACGCCAGCGCTGCAGGCTCCGGCCAGCCCAGTCCCCGGGCAGGCAGTGGGGGACGCTCAACCTGGAGCTCCTCCACCACCTGTGCTGCCCCGTGCTACTGCGTTCCTGCCTCAGTTCTGCCCGGCAACCATCGCAGCTCACCCCCTGAACTCCCGGTGCTCGGCAGCGTTCACCGAGAAGCCGCCACCCTCCCAATCTCCTTCCGAGACATAGCCGCAGCCGCGCCACCGCTCAGCTGCTCTTCCGTGTCAGCAGTGAAAACTATGTTCTCTCTGCATCCCCCCGCCGGCGCCCCGCCTCCACCTCCTGCTCTGGCCCTGCCACACACGGCTCCGCCACCTGTGACCCGCATGGCACCGCCAGCCGCCACCATAATGCCAAGTCCACCGGTGGAAGCCCTGATGCAGCATCCTGCCCCAGTTCAACCGCTGCTGCCCATTGCAGCCCCAATCCTGCCTCCCGTTTTAGTCCCATTAAATGCAACTCCGCAGCCCATGCCCACCAGCGCAACTCAGTCCTTCTTAGCCCCTCCTGGTCCACAGCACCCCGCCGGAGCCGTCAGCAAGCAGCCCGCCACAATCAAAGACGCCATGCCTGTCCACATAACACTGGACACGAACACCGCCCATGTGCAGAACTCGCCAGTGCCTCCTGCATCTGCGCTGTCCCCGTCTCTCCTATGTCCCAAAGCGTCCCTTCAGCAGTACCCCTCCACAGCCCGCTGTCCAGTACTCTATATGCCTACCGCACCAAAGCCAGATCCACCGCCGGACTTATCCAGTTCAGCCCTGTTATCGCAGCCTGGCACACATATTATGCAAAACAGATGGGGAATTGACGGCATAACACCCCCCGGTTTTGGTTAAAAACTCAAAAACACCTCAAGAAAAAAAATGGAATTTTATCATTTGCACAAATGCATGTTAATTTTCTTCCTTTGTTTTAGTTTTTATAGTAAAACCTTATCTGTAAATCAACCTAAGATAAATGCCTGGGTTGCTTTAGCCAAATCCGCAAGCTATGATATCATCTGTCTATTTAACACATATAAAAATTTTCACAAATTTGCTGCATAAATTTATCAAAACATTTTGCAAAATTTAAAAAAAAAATTTGGCTGACCAAATTACAAAAAGTTACTACCTAGCTGAACAGTTTGTTCAAAGTTAAGGCTTTGCCTCTTGGCTAAGGAAACTCTGTTTAACTCTAAAATAAGTTTGTGTATTCTAGTAGTATTAATTTTAGTTTTAATATTTGTACCCTGCAAATACTAATCAAAGCAATATCCAATGTATTAATTGTTGAAGAAAACGGGGGAGATGTTGGAGAAGATGAAACTGAGGAATCTTGCAAATATGAATGCTCAGATTCTGGGAATTGTTGGGGAAGGTAGAACAGGAAAGCCCTAGTTACTGAATTACCATAAACACAATAGGATGGCTCGATGAAGCTAATCCACTCTTAATTAAACAATGCTTTTGGCCAGAGGGCAATGCCAAAAGACACAAAAGACTAGCCAACACCCAAAGATTAGATCTTAGAGTTTAGAATGTCACACACTATGCTAATATAAGGATTCCTATAGGCTACATGTAAATGCTATAGAATTAGTATTTTGTATTAGATTGGTTCTTAGGGATAAGAATATTCATGATAGAAGTGGATTTATTGTGTTACAAACAGGAAGTCACTCTCTTTCTCTTCTCCTCTTCTTCCTCTCTCTTTCTCTTCTCCTCTTCTTCCTCTCTCTTCTCTTCTCTTCTCTTCTCTTCTCTTCTCTTCTCTTCTCTTCTCTTCTCTTCTCTTCTCTTCTCTTCTCTTCTCTTCTCTTCTCTTCTCTTCTCTTCTCTTCTCTTCTCTTCTCTTCTCTTCCCTTCCCTTCCCTTCCCTTCCCTTCCCTTCCCTTCCCTTCCCTTCCCTTCCCTTCCCTTCCCTTCCCTTCCCTTCCCTTCCCTTCCCTTCCCTTCCCTTCCCTTCCCTTCCCTTCCCTTCCCTTCCCTTCCCTTCCCTTCCCTTCCCTTCCCTTCCCTTCCCTTCCCTTCCCTTCCCTTCCCTTCCCTTCCCTTCCCTTCCCTTCCCTTCCCTTCCCTTCCCTTCCCTTCCCTTCCCTTCCCTTCCCTTCCCTTCCCTTCCCTTCCCTTCCCTTCCCCTCTTTACCTTCTTTACTCTCTCTCTCTACCCTCCCCCTTCTCTCTGTCTTTCCCTCCTTTTATCTCTTTAATCTGCACGAGGCTGTGCTGGGCAGCTCCTAGCAGACTTTCTTATAATAAACTGCAACTGTAGCTTTTAGCATTTACAGAGCGTTTGAGTCTTGTTCCACGCGTCCACCCTGATACAAAGAATCCAGGAGTCTCCCGCACTGGACCTTGTCCCCTGGCCCTTGGGAAGGGAATGTGGTGAGTTGGGTGGGCAGGGGGATGTGGGCAGTGGATGTGGCCAGTGGCTATGGGAAATGGGTGTGGGCAGAAGGTGTGGTCAGTGGCTGTGGTCAATGGATGGGTGCTCAGTTGGGTGGTCATTCGGTGTGGTCAGTGGATGGGGTCAGTGGATGTGTTCAGTGGGTGTGCTCAGTGGAGGTATGGTCATTTGGGGGATGAGTGGGGTGCAGTCAGTGGGTGTGGTCAGTGAGGAGTGGTCAGTAGGATGTTGGTATTGGGGTGTGGTCACTGGCTGTGGTCAGTGGGGTGTGGACAATAGGTGCAGTCAGTTTGAAGGTTGCTGGAGGATGGTCACTAAGGTGTGGTCAGTGGGTGTGATCAGCAGAGAGTGGTCAGTGTGTTTTGCCAGTTTGGGTGGTCAGTGGGTATGGGCTGTGGGTGGTCATTGTGATATGGTCAGTGAGAGCGGTGTGTGGGTGTGGTCAATTTGGGTGGTCAGAGTTTTGTGGTCAGTGGTTGTGGTCAGTGGCAGTGTAGTCAGTTGTGTTTCAGTGGCTGTGGTAAGTGGGTTGTGGACATTGGTGTCTGGCCAGAGGTTTTAGGCATTGGGGTGTGGTCAGTAGCTGTGGTCAGTGGATGTGGTCAGTGGGGAGGTCAGTGGGGGGGTAGTAAGTAGGTGTGGTCAGTTGGTTGGTCAATTGGTGTGGTGGTGGATGGTGGTCAATGGCTGGGGCCATTGGCTACAGTCAGTGGCGGAGTGGTCAGTGGGTGGGTAGTAAGTAGCTGTGGTCAGTTGGGTGGTCAATTGGTGTGGTGATGGACGGTGGTCAATGGGTGGGGTCACTGGCTGCAGTCAGTGGCGGAGTGGTCAGTGGGTGTGGTGAGTGACTGTGGTCAGTGGGGTGTAGGCAGTGGTGTGTGGACCAAGCGTGTTGTCAGTGGGGGTGGTCATTGGGCAGGTCCAGGTGGTTTGGTCAGTGGGGGTGGTCACTGTGTTTGGTCAGTGGGTACTGTCGATGGGAGTGGGCAATGGGGTGTGGGCATTGACGTCTGGGCAGTGGGTTTGGTCAGTGGGTGCCATCAGTGGGTGCAGTCAGTGGGTGTGGTCATTAGGGGTGATTGTTGGGTGTGGACAGTGGGTGTGGTCAGTGGGTTGCAGTCAGTGGATGTGGATAGTTGGTGTGTCACTGGGGTGTGGTCAGTTGGTGTGCTCAGGGGATGTGATCAGTGGAATGGTCAGTTGGTGTGCTAGGTAGGTGCAGTCAGTGGGCATGGTCATGGGGGTGGTCAGTGGATGAGGTCAGTGGATGTGGTCAGTGGGTTATTTGGTATGGCCAGTGGATTTGCTCAGTGGCATGTGGTCAGTCAGGGTATGGTCAGTTGGGTGGTCAGTCAGTTTGTTCAGTTGGGTGGTCTATGGGTAGTGGTCAGAAGGATCAGGCAGTGGGGGTGGTCAGTGTATGTGGCCATTTGGGGTGGTCATCGGGAAGGTGCTTGGCCAAGGCAAAAGGAGGCTCCCTGTGTGCCCTGCTCCCCTCTCCCTGAGCTCCTGAGAGCTCTGCAGCCCCTGCTGCCATCTCATCTGCCTAGGCCAGCACAACAGCCCCAGCCTTGGGGCCCTCCAGAGCTGCTCCTGCTCCAGGCCCAGGGCCCATCCCAGAGCTGGGGCAGCCACAAAGCTGTGCCCATTGCTGTTCCTTCCTGCTCTGATGAGGATGGATCCTCAGCCACTTGGAGGTTACTGATGAATTTTCCTACTCTGGAGATGTGTTCTTCCTTGAGCTCTTCAGGACGGGATTTAAATGAGAAAGACTCAAAAATATTTGTTCAAAACACCCAAACAAGAAAATCCCCTGGGAATAATTTAAGTTTTCAATTCTTCTGTGGTTACATAGAAAGAGCTAATATACTATCTTGAAAATAATTCAGAGACAAATCTATTTTGTTTAATTGTATTTTCCTGTTTATAGGTTTATATCAGCAATGTCCAGTAGATGTTGATCCCCAGGACCCTCTAATGAAGTCTGAATAGACATGAAAGCCAAGACGCTTCATGGCTCACAATCAAATCACACTTTGTCCAAACCACCTCCCCACCTATTCCCTCATCCAAACCCTGGGACTCCTATGGATCAGGAATGGTGTGGCCAGCAGGACCAAGGCAGTGATTCTTCCCCTGTGCTCAGCACTGGTTGGGCAGCACCTCGAGTGCTGTGTCCAGTTCTGGGCCCCCCAATTTAGGAAGGACATGGAGAGACTGGAGCATGTCCAGAGAAGGGCAGCAAGGCTGGTGAGGGGTCGGGAACACAAGTCCTGTTAGGAGAGGCAGAGGGAGCTGGAGTTGTTTATCCTGGAGAAGAGGAGGCTCAGGGAGACCTCATCATTCTCTACAACTCCCTGACAGGAGGGTTCAGTCAGGGGAGGGTCAGACTCTTTTCCCAGGGAACAGTCACAGGACAGGAAGACACAGCCTTAAGTTGCACCAGGGGATGTTTAGGATAGGCATTAGGAAATATTCTTGACAAAAAGGGTGATTGGGAATTGGAATGGGCTGCTCATAGAGGTGGGTGAGTCACCGTCCCTGGAAGTTTTTCAGCATAGACTGGATGTGGCACTGAGTGCCATGGTCTGGGTGACAAGGTATTGTTTGGTCACAGGTCAAACTCAATGCTCTCAGAGGTCTTTTCCAGCCTGGTTGATGCTGTGATGATTGTGACACTGCAGGGCCCTGGGGAAGCAAGGGGCCATTGTGACACTGCAGGGCCTCGTGGAACTGAGAGGACCAGAGTGACACTCTGTATGACATGGCACCACAGAGCCAAGGGGCCACTGTGACACTGTGGGGCTACATGGAAGCCAGGAGTCCATGGTGACAATCTGGATCCTTGTGGAACCACAGAGGCCACTGTGACACTGCAGGGCCTTGTGGAACCAAGGGGCCACTGTGCCACTGCAGAACCAAGGAGAGCCTTGTGAGAGCCTGGGGAAAATGGAATCAAGGGGCCATTGTTCCACTGCAAGGACTCTTGGAACTAAGGGAACAACTGTGACACTCTGGTGCCCCATTGAACCAAGGGTCCCTCGTGACACTGCAGGATCTTGTGGAACCAGGGCTCCATTGTGACACTGCAGCACCAAGGAATTCATGGTGGCACTCGGAGGCCTCATGGAGCCAAGAGGCCACAGTGACACTGCAGGGCCTTGTGGGACCATGCAGAGCATTGTGACAGAGCAGGACCTCGTGTGATGATGGGGCCATTGTGACACTGCAGGGCCCTATGGAACCAAGGGGCCAGTGCTGCTCCTCAGGGACTCATGGAATGAAGGAAACATGTTTGGCACTTTGTCTAAGTTTTTTTAAACTTTTAATGGAGCCTTTTAGAGAAAAAGCCCCCCTTACAATTCCTCCCCCCCACTGGGCTCGGAAAAGAATTTTACTCGGGGGCAAAAGTGGAAAAAAACTTATTTATTAACAAACAAAAGAAAAACACTTCCCACCAACAGGAAAGTACAATTCCATATGACAAAAAACATTTTTACTAAAGTAAGAGACGGTCGCTCCTGGGAAGGGCGAGAAGCTTCTTGGGCAGGCTCGGAGGCAGTCTCTGATGTCTAGGTCCCGTCCAGAGCCGGTACAGATCTTCGAGCTGAAGGGGAGAAGGGGGAGGGGAAGGCAGCAGCCGGGGCAGCAGCAGCAGGGCAGTGGCAGCCGCAGCAGCAGTGGGGCAAAAGCAGCAGGGCAGAAGCAGCGGGGCAGAAGCAAGCGGGCGGCAAGCAGCACCAGCAGCCGGGCAGCGCAAGCCAGCTAAGCAGCTCAGCCTCAGGGCCCCACCCCCCCGGGGGGGAAGAAGGGCACCGCACCGGCAGCAGCTCCATGCAGACAGAGATGTGTGGGGGCGGGAGAGGAGCAGACACATCACCAACCCAGGACACACTGTCATGGCCCTTGGGAAAAGAGGCCATTGTGACACTGTGGAACCAAGGAGAGCATTGCTGCACTGCGAGACCTCATGGAACCAAGGATCCATTTTGGCACTGCGGGGCCCAATGATCCAAGAGACATTGTGACACCAAGGGATCCCATGGGACCAAAGGGACATTGTGACCTCATGGAATCATGGAGATCATTGTGACTCTCTACAGCCTCATGGAACCTTGGTGGTACCAAGTTACCTGGGAGTGTGGATCTGCTGGAGGGTAGGAGGGCTCTGCAGAGGGATCTGGACAGGCTGGATCCAGGGCCCAAATCCAACAAGGTGAGGTTTAACAAGACCATTTTCTGGATCCTGCACTTTGGATAAAACAACCCCTGCAGTGCTACAGGCTGGGGAGAGAGTGTCTGGACAGCAGCCAGGCAGAAACGGATCTGGGGGCACTGATGGGCAGCAGGCTGGACATGAGCCAGCAGTGTGCTCAGGTAGCCAAGAAGGCCAGTGGCACCTGGCCTGGATCAGGAATGGTGGGGCAGCAGGACCAGGTCAGTGATTATACCCCAGTACTTGGCACTTGTGAGGCTGCACCTCGAGTCCTGTTGTCCAGTTCTGGGCCCCGCACTTTAAGAAGAACATGGAGGGGCTGGAGCATGTCCAGAGAAGGGCTACAAGGCTGGTGAACGGTCTGGAACACAAGTCCTGTGAGGAGAATTGTGGGAGCTGGGGTTGTTTATCCTGGAGAAGAGGAGGCTCAGGGAGACAAGTCGGTGTCAGGGCACAGGTTGGACTTGATGATCTCCAAGGCCTTTTCCAGCCTTCCTGATTCTGTGATTCTCTGAAACCAACCCTGGAGCAGTTGCAGGATGAGCCCTGGGCCTCCTCTTCAGAAGATCCAGCAGTCCAGGTCCCTCAGCTTCTCCACAGAGCCCCAAAGCCCATCCTATCAGTCTTGCAGAGCCTCTCCAGCCCCTCCTCATTGCCCAGAACAGGGAGCCCCACACCCAGACACACCAGCCCAGATGTGCCCCCTGGGCTGTGGTGCCTCTGGCAAGGGAGCAGCACAAGGCACTTTAGGATCCTGCAGACAAAAAAAAGGGAAAAGGATGGGCAAGAGGAAAAAATCTGTATGACTAAAGAGGAATGAAAGTGAAGGTGAAGGAAAGGAAATACTCAGGGCTATTTGGGAGTGGCTGCCAGGCAGCTCTGGCTCTAAGCAACGATGTCTGCAGTGGGACAGGAAGCTCACAGCTCATGGGAACAAATTTTCTGGCTGAATTCAGAGGCCACCACAACACCTGAGTGGTTTCCCTCCCGTGCCCCAGACCTTGCTGGCCCCAGGGGCTGATGGCATTTGTGCTCACTCAGCTCCATCTCCCCACAGCAGCACCATGGGGGTGCTGACGCCTGCTCTGTGCAGTGCAAACAGGGGCTCCTGAGCCAGTGCTGCCGTGTCTGTGCCTGCAAGGATGCGACACCTGTGTGAGCTGGGGGAGAGGCCAGGGCTGCAGAGGGGGATGTTGTTGGCAGGTGCATGAGGACGCTGTGGGACGCTGCCCTGGGGTGTCCAGCACAATGGGGATGGATCAGCCCCTGCTCTGCTGCTCCTTGCCAGGGTCTCCCCCTTGCAGGGACCTTGCAAAGCACCAGCCATGCTGTTTGCCCCCAGCCTGCCCACGGCCACCCTGGGGCTGCTCAGGGGGGTTTTCTCTGCTCAGCATTGGCCTGGCCAAGTGTTGTGGAGAGAGCCTGGCCAAGGAGCCTGGAGCCCCCAGGCCCTGCCCTGAGGCGTCAGCGCTGCCCCAGCAGGGCCCATGGCCTGTTCCTGCTGCAGCCCTGGCACTGCCACCCCCAGGGCTGTGCCCGGCCCCGAGAGCACTCAGGCCCTGCAGCAACACGAGGGGCAGGAGGGCAGCGGGGCAGTGGCACGGGAGCAGCACTGGCAACAGCAAGTGCTGCTGCTGCTGGGCACAGCTGCTGTGCCAGCACTGATCTGCCTCAGCTCTGCACACAGACATTGCTGCTGCAGCTTCAGAGAAGGGAACAGAAAAGAGATCTCTGGAGAAAACTTTGCTGGGAGAGAGATACTTTATTTTCTTAAAAGCCACCATAAGCACAGCTCCTCATTGACATGGACTGTGTCATAGTGAAGGTTGACAAATGTAAAATGAGAAAGGGCACAAATTATGGTGTTTCTTAGTGGGCAAAATTATAAAAATAATGCAAATGAAATGAAAGAGCAAGCCAACACACAAGCCCAACTGAAATAATCAGAGATGGCTTTTATTACAAGTGATTTGAAGAAATGGGCCAGTATTTCACATTTTCTGAAATCATCCAGTGATCAGTTTCCACACAGCAGCCTTAAGCTCCTTGTTCCTCAGGCTGTAGATGAGGGGATTCAGGGCTGGAGGCACCACTGAGTACAGAACTGACAGGGATAGATCCAGGGATGGGGAAGAGATGGAGGGGGGCTTCAGGAAGGCAAATGACCCAGTGCTGAGAAACAGGGAGACCACGGCCAGGTGAGGGAGGCAGGTGGAAAAGGCTTTGTGCCGTCCCTGCTCAGAGGGGATCCTCAGCACGGCCCAGAAGATCTGCACATAGGAGAAAATAATGAACACAAAGGAACCAAATGCCAAACAAAAACCCACCCATGAAATCCCAAGTTGCCTAAGGTTGGAGTGTGAGCAGGAGAGCTTGAGAATCTGGGGCACTTCACAGAAGAACTGGCCCAGGGCATTGCCCTGGCACAGGGGCAGGGAAAATGTATTGGCTGTGTGCAGCAGAGCATTGAGAAAGCCACTGGCCCAGGCAGCTGCTGCCATGTGGGCACAAGCTCTGCTGCCCAGGAGGGTCCCGTAGTGCAGGGGTTTGCAGATGGATACGTAGCAGTCATAGCACATGACGGTCAGGAGGGAAAGCTCTGCTGTGATAAAGAACATAAGGAAAAACACCTGAGCAGCACGTCCATCATGAGAGATGTTCCTGGTGTCCCAGAGGGAATTGTGCATGGCTTTGGGGACAGTGGTGCAGATGCAGCCCAGGTCAGTGAGGGCCAGGTTGAGCAGGAAGAAGAACATGGGGGTGTGCAGGTGGTGGCCGCAGGCTACGGTGCTGATGATGAGGCCGTTGCCCAGGAGGGCAGCCAGTGAGATGCCCAGGAAGAGGCAGAAGTGCAGGAGCTGCAGCTGCCGGTGTCTGCCAATGGCAGCAGGAGGAAGTGGCTGATGGAGCTGCTGTTGGACATTTGGTGTGTCTTGGCATGGGGATCTGTAAGAAAAGTAAGCATGAAATAGTTCGGTTTGGACTTTAAATATCCCAGCCCAGCTTTGTGGCACTTTCCTCCCAGTGCCCACCCAGGGCTCTTCTGCCTGGAGCTGCTTCCCAGTGCTCAGGGCTGGGCAGTGCCAGTGCTGCCAGAGCCCAGCCCAGCCCTGGGGGCTCAGCTCTGCCCTGCAGAGCCCTCCCAGCACAGGGCAGTGCCCAAGGCTAGCTCTGACCCTGCAGGGTCTGCTGGCAATGTCACAGCAACCCTGATGAGACTAAAAAAGCTGCTCTTATGCTGCTTGTAAGGGGCCCTGTGCTCGTTTCTGCCTGGATTATTATGATTTGAGAGAAAAAAAAATTTTTTTGCAACCTGATCTGAGAGATGGATATTAGTGTGCAAATTCCCATCCAGGCAACCAAGAGGAGTTGGTTCTAAAAGCATGACTTTCCCTTTCCTGCAGCCTCTATCTCATTGTGCTCCCTGCAAAATCTACTTGGAAATGTTCTGGAGTTAAATGTTGTGCTGGGAGAAGTCCTTAACAATACAGCATCCTCACCACACAAGAAAAACACTTCCACACCTTACCACCTGTCTCCTTCCACCCAGACCTTGTCCCCCAGTGCTCTGGGCAGCTCTCAGGGCTGGCTGAGAGGTGTCCCTGGTAGGCAGCAGAGTCCCTGGCCCAACACAGCACCCTGGGCTGCAGGACCCTGCTCTGCAGGACAGCCCTGGGCACACCTGGCTGCTCTGCACAAGAGGTAATCAGAGAATGTACTCACAGAGTCTGTAGGCATTGGGATGTTCCAGCTTTAGGAGATCACTGCAGGAGCTGCAGCTGCCTTGTCCTGCAGCCAGAGGCTTCCTGTGTCAAGGGCTGGGAGTAATACTGCCCAAGTCACTTCTCAGCATCTTCTCAGCCCTGACTGATTGAAGCTCTCTGTGCTGTGTCTCTGTGCTGTGCCCAGGGTGGCTGCAGGCAATGCCCAGCCCTGCTGGGTTGGGAGAGGAGCTGTTCCTCAGCAGAAATGTGGTTTTGAAGATCTTCTTTGTTGCCAGGAAGTTCCTCTGTGCCAGGAGATTTGCCCAGCTCAGCAGCACAGACACAGCAAAAGAAATTTAATGAACCTCTCAGGGCCTTGGTGCTGTTTACATCAGACTCAGTCCCTGAGAGAGTGTTCAAAAAACTTCTCAAGGACACAAAGTGAGATATAAACTCCAAAGTTTCAAGACGTTTTAATGGATCCCACTGAGAACCACGAGTGTGAAAGTGGTTCCAGTTAGAGCTGAACACTGGAGGCAGTGATGACAGGTGGGGACAAGAAAGGGAAATGTGTCTGTGATGCTCAGCAAACCTGGATGTGTTTCAGGAATGCAAAGGGCCAAGGGCTGAGCCCCAGCCCCTGGCCAGGCAGATCCTCATCACTCAGGGCTCTTCCCAGGGCATTGGGCTCTGGGGATGTGCAATGCCAAGGGCAGGACCATGGGGCAGCCCCTGCCAGGCTGCTGAGCAGGGACAAGGAGGCAATGAGGCCCCAGCACAGCAAGGTTCACTTGTCCCCTGCTGGCCTCAGGCCCAGGGCCAGCAGCCATGACCCAAGTGCTGTAGGAGTTGGCTCTGGCAGGGCCTTTCAGCTGCTGCCCATCCCTGTGCCCTCTGCAGGCCAGGCTGTCCTACGGTGTCCATGCCCATGCCTCTGTCCCTGCAGGCTGTCGTCATCCCCCGGCTGCCCCACCTCGCTGGCCCCTTCCTTTGCTGACAGCTCTGCATCCTGCCTGCCTCTGCCTGGCCACACAAAGCCTTGGGCTGCTTCAGACTCCTTTTGGGAGACATGGTACACCACAGCCCTTGGAGAGATTTTCCTTTCTCTTTCTTCTCAGTTCGGCCCTCCCCAGCTTCACTTGGCATTAATTTCCTTTTTCCAGATGTTCTCTACTATGTCAAAAGGATCCACCATGTCTGAAACCGCCTTTCAATCCCTCCCAGGGCTGTCTGCTGCTGTCCTCATTTTCTACCCCCTTGGACCACAGGCCTCTTTTGTCCCTACAAAATGCTGCAGTGTCACAATGTAATGACGGTGGTAAAGAAGAGACGGGTTCTTCACGATATGCCATGAAGCGGTTTATTGATCCACAAAGCAAAGTTTATATACTTTTTTACCTATTACTAAAAATAGCGCACCAATCATATTAGCGGTACTAAGTTATATAACAATATCATTGCTCAATCTATGCCTCGTTTAAGCTAACCAGGTACCAGGTAGATATTACAAAAATCCCCATAAAAACTGCAGCGTAAGCTCTTCGTACCAAGCACTTCACCCTTTTTCTTACGGTATTTGTCCTCACACCACCATATGGGTTTCATTTGGCCTGGAGCATCACAGTTCTTATGCATAGTCATGTTATACAAAGCATCCCATTCAGCTTTTTCTAAAGGCACAGATATTAGGCAAGTTTGAAAAGGATTACCTGGAGAAGTCATAGAAAGGTACAGCGTAGATTCATTCAATGCGTCAGCAAGCGTAAGCCAAACATTGCTTTCTGGAAGAGGCAACAATGGCAATGTTTCTACCTGCCCTTCGTGAAGGCCGAGCCCTAGTACAAGGATCAGCCCAAGGAGTCAGATACGGCTCCGAGAAATATTGATGTGGAAGCCAGCCATGGTTATGTCCACATACAAATTTCAAAATATCACAATTACCAAAAGAGTGTCGTAAAGGATCACAAATTGGACACTGGCGAAGGCGGCGGCTTGCAATGCAATACCACCTTTTCTGACACTTCTGACACTGACACAAGGCCCACACCTGGTGCCAATGTTCCTTGCAAATAAAACAAGGTATGGGGTTACATTCAAGTCTAAGTTCCCGTTTCAATTGTCCCGGTTGCCGTTCACGACAATGCACCTGTACTTCAAGGATGTCTTCTACTGTGTCCGGGGTCAGACGACCACGGAATTCAAAGAGCGGTGCAAAGTCAATGAGCCCTCTCGTATCAACGAGAAGCTGGTTGAGACGATGGTCCGGAAGAATCTGGGACTGGAGCCGAGGATGGCTGGGTCGGGATCTCCGGTGAGATGCCAGGGCTACAGCAGTCCTCTTTCTGGGGAGGTTCCAAGGATTCTCGGAATGGTCTCACGCTCTTGGCCGGAATTCACCTCGGGCCGTTCTCTGTGGAGACACAAGCATACCCTTTTCCCCAGGTGACAAGGGGATAGGGTCCCATGATCTTACCTGTTTCTGGATCCTCAATGAAGACTGGAGCTTTCTGTTTGACCTCTAACTGAGGATTATTACCAAAATGCCTAACAATAGGAGGGTTAGGGTCCATTAGGGAACAATTTAAAAAGTTAAAAACAATGCTTTCTGCAGCCTTTCAGCTGGGGTGGCATTCCCCATTCCGCCTTTCTGTTGTAACAAAAGACGCTTAAGTGAAGCTTGGGCTCTTTCAATGATAGCTTGGCCTGTGGGGGAATGAGGAATACCTGTTTTGTGTGACACTCCCCAGAGAGCAAGAAAACCTGCAACTCTTTGAGAGATATATGCAGGACCGTTATCAGTTTTAATTTCAGAGGGAATCCCCAAGACCGCAAAAGCACTCGCAAAGTGACGACATACGTCCTTTGCAGATTCTCCAGTGTGACAAGATGCAAACAAGGCAACTGAAAATGTATCTATAGAAGAGTGAATATATTCAAGTTGGCTGATTTCAGGAAAATGAGTAACATCTGTTTGCCAAATTTGAAGGCTTTGAAGATCTCTAGGGTTAACACCTCCTGCAAGAGAAGGAAAGGAGTGTCTTTGACAATCTGGGCACACAGCCACAATACTGGAGGATTGGCGACTTGTCAAGCCGAAAGTGCGTGCAAGTGCAGCAGCATTTTGGTGAAAAAATGA
The DNA here is from genome assembly GCF_029582105.1 of Oenanthe melanoleuca. Taxonomy (NCBI): domain Eukaryota; kingdom Metazoa; phylum Chordata; class Aves; order Passeriformes; family Muscicapidae; genus Oenanthe; species Oenanthe melanoleuca. Next base: position 1,631,542 of record NW_026612650.1, on the reverse strand, counting down.
ATGACTGAGTTTTGCTTGAGAAAAGCGGTCTGGTAACACAGGCTGAGTTGTTTGAACTGGTAAAGTAAGCAAATCTGCTTGACGATTCCCTTCTATAATAAAACCAGGTAACCTAGTGTGAGAATGAACATGCATTACAAAATAGAGATGCTTTCTGGTATCTAAAAGAAAAACAAGCTGTTCTAACCATTGAAACAATTTTGCATTAGGTACTTATTTGAGTACTGCAGCTTCAGCTCGCTCCACGATTCCTGCAACATAAGCAGAGTCAGTGACCAAATTAAAAGGAGTAGCAAATCTTTGAAAGGCCCACATCACAGCTGCTAATTCAGCGATTTGGGGAGAACCTGAAAGAATAGTAACATTTGAATTCCATTGGTTGAGGTTTTCATCCCACCAAAGTAACACTGATTTATGGGTACAGCCCAACCCGTCTGTGAAAACAATTAAGGCTTGCAATGGGACCTCACTCCTTTTGGGCTGCATTAGAAGATTAAAGCCTGTTGCCACGAGTTTGTGCTTCGATGGATGTGAAGACAGCTGTCCGGAGAAATTAGCAAGAGCCATTTGAAACACATCAGACTGTTGCAGTAGCCACTGCAAATAAACAGTAGTGACAGGTAAACAGATTAAACTAAAATCCACACCTGCAAGTGTGGTAAGCCTGTCACGAGCTTTGATAATAAGCAATGCCATCATTTCATGTTGAGTACTAATAGTTTTAGACATTTGGTGTGACAGAAAAATCCACTCAATGAACAACAGTGGGTCTGGTGCTTTAGGATCCCATTGAAAAATCAAAACATGAGGTTGCTTAGCCAGATTTAGGATAAATAGAGAGAAAGGTAGTTCAGGGGCCCATCAGGCAGCTTGCCTGTTTGATATAGCATCAACCACATTTTGCAGTGCTTGGCAAGCATCAGGTGTAAGCTGACAAAGTGACAGGAGATTGGAATCTCCTTTTAACAAATTGAACAAGGAGCTTAGGTCTGCATTTGAAATTCTTAATAAGGAACGAACCAAATTAATTGTCCCCAAAAGTTTTTGAGCATCATGCAGAGTCCGAATATTTGTGTGAATTTGCAAAGGCTGAGGGGAAATAGACTGAGTCCTAATGCGCCAACCAAGGTATTTCCAAGGAGGTAGTTGTTGTATTTTTTCTGAGGCAAGACTGAGTCCTGCCTGAGTTACAGCAGCAATGACAAGGGCTAAGGTTTTCCCCATTACCTCCTGATGTTCTGCTGCAATTAGAATGTCATCCATATAATGATACAGCAAGGCAGCAGGTATTTTTTGATGAATGGGACTGAGGACCTTTGCAACAAACCACTGACAAATAGTGGGGCTGTTTTTCATTCCTTGTGGAAGCACAACCCAGTGGTATCACTGTAAGGGAGCTTGCCTGTTAGTACTAGGTACAGAAAAAGCAAATTTAGGAGCATCATCAGGATGCAAAGGAATGTCAAAAAAGCAATCTTTTAAATCAATGACTGTTAAATCCCAATCTCGAGGGATCATGGTAGGAGATGGGAGGCCAGGCTGTAAAGCTCCCATGTCCTCCATTACAGAATTAATTTTGCGGAGGTCTTGGAGCAAACGCCACTTGCCGGATTGTTTTTTAATTACAAACACAGGAGAATTCCAGGGACTGGTGGAGGGGACTATGTGACCCTTTTGAAGTTGTTCTTGGACAAGATCAGTGAGTGCGGGCAATTTAACCAGTGGCAGGGACCATTGATCTACCCAAACAGGTGTTGTGGTTTTCCAAGTTAGTTTTAGGGTGTCGCGCACTTCAATGGCCCCCACTAAAAATCTGACTGAATTTTGAAACCCCATTGAGAAAGTACATCCCGTCCCCATAACACCATAGATACAGATAAAACAAAAGGCTTAACAGATGCTATGAGGCCTTCTGGTCCCATGATTTGAATGAGATTTTGGCTTTGATAGCTTCAACTGCTCCCCCCGATCCCGGTGAGAGCTTGGGGTACCTCAGTGAGGGCCCAGTCAGAAGGCCATTCATCTTGAGAAATGACAGTCACATCAGGCCAGGTATCTATGATACCAGTGAGTGTTACTTTGTGTTCCTGAAATGACAGGGTGCATTTGCAAGTGGGACGCTTATCAGAAATTTTCTGTACCCATAATATTTGTGGGGTTTCTGTAGAATCAAATTCTCCCACCCCCTTTTGTTGTTCCCCTGTAACAAACACTGATTCTTCTGGAAAAGGGATTAACTGTGCAATGTGGGTTCCCTCAGGGATAGTACAGGGGGGAAGGGGTGTCCATGCCATGATTTTTATTTCTCCAATAAAGTCAGAGTCTATTACTGCAGGGAGGACAAAAGGTCCTACATGATTATTTGAGGATTTCCCTATTGGCAAAGTGCCTTTTCGTAGTCCCAGTGATCCGAAGATTCCTATAGGGAGTAAATGAATAGAAGAGTCAAGTAACGTTACTGTGACTGAGGTTGCCAAATCCATTCTGGCACTGCCTGTAGTTGCTGGGTGAGAACTTGAGGAGACACAGTGTGGGACACCTGCAGTGGTGGCACTTGCAATGGCATCTGCGGAGGCAACCAGAGAATTTGTGTCGTAGCACGGCGCCGCTGTCCCGAGCTCTGGAACCGGTTTCCCTGGATCAGGCGACCTTCGGAATCATAATTAGAATGACATTTGTTAGCAAAGTGCCATCCCTTTTTGCATCGAGGACACAAAGTAGGTGCTTTTGACTTGTTTCCTTTCAGAGCAGAGCAGTCTTTTTTAAAGTGTCCAGGTTTCCCACACCCATAACAAACTTCTGCAGACTCAGAGGGACTCTTTACGGCAGCAAGAGCTTTGGCCATAGTTTCATACTGATGTTCTAAAGTCCCAATATGATTGCATGCTTCAATCATTTCTGTTAAAGTTGGGTTTTGATTCGGCAAAGATTTAAGGAGTTTTTTGCAGTCTGCATTAGCAAGTTTTAAAAGTAAACAGCAAGTTTTAAAAGTAAAATTTCACGAGCCTCTGAGTTATCAATTTGGCGTTCAAGCGCTTGCTTAAGGCAGGTCTACAAAATGCATATACGGCTCTTGTACCTCCTGAGTGATGGATGTAAAAGCTTTCTGAGGCTTTCGAGTATCAGGCACCTTAAGAAACGCCTGCCGAGCTGCTTCCCGGATTCCGTCTAAGGCTTCTCTCGGCAGTCTCGGGCTTGGGCAGCAGGATTTGTATGTGGTCCTGCCCCCATGACTTGTCTAATTGTAAGGTTTGCCAGAGCTGTATTAGCGTGACCCACATAAGTAACCATCAGATTTTGCACACATCTTTCCCATTCTTTCTCCCATAAAGCGAGTTGAGCATTGAGCATGTTAGCAGTAACCGAGCAAGCATTCATAAATCATGCGGGGTCATAGTGTGGGCAGCAAGCACTGACTCCAGGATGGTCGTAAAAAATGGAGAGCCAATGCCATGATCAGTAATTGCCCGTCGGAGCTCCTTAATTTCTTGGAAAGAAAGCAGCTCCCATTGGGCAGTTCGTCTTTGAGCTCCCGAGTAAATAACTGGAGAGACAATATTTTCAGCAATGTCCAGATCTCCCTCCATTAATGCTTGTTGTTTTAAATGGACCCAGTTTTCATGAGGGTCAGGAGGAAATAAATTTGGTTCATCATCAGGACTAACAACCCCAGCATCAAAGGGATCCTCTTCTCCTCCTTCGCTGTTTTCTGGACAGTAGCCAGCAGCAAAAACCCCTGTGGATTTCGAAGAGCCTCTCACCATTATTTTTGGTGGAGGGGGGTTTGAGAGAGGTGGGGCTGTGGGTTGCACAGAGAGAGATGAATCATTCTCTCCTGCCTCTGCCGATTGCAAAGAGCTGTGAGTTTCTGCGGCGGGGGGACACAGGGGACATCCCCCTTATCTTTTGCTTGTAAATTTTCTTGGGCTTTTAAAGTCTTTAAAACAACCGTCCAAGAGGGAATCATATTTGCAGCTGCTTTGTCTCCCTTAGTTACAGCATTCCAAAGTTTCACTCCCACTTCGTCCCACAAGTCTGTTGTAAAGATTGTGGTCTGGGAGACCCCCAGCAGTTTAAATTATGTCCATTTCAACAAAATTTTTAAGTGATTTGAAGGCAAAGTTTTGCTGTGCTGTTGTAACAGCTTTTGCATAAGTTCAAAAACGTCTCTTTCCTCTCTGGACATTGCCTGTCTCATGTTTCCCCGTAGCAAATTGGAATTCAGGGGAACGAGCCCCTGTGTCTCACCTCACTCCAGAGGGGTCGAAAGCTTCTCACTGGCCAGTGTCTCCCACTTCCCCCCAGCGGATCCTCCCTCCTCCTCTTACAAGTGGAGTCACGTCCTACGGGGACTCCGTCGTCTGGTCAGTTGCAGCTCCTCACACGGGGCACCATTTGACAATGGTGGTAAAGAAGAGACGGGTTCTTCACGATATGCCATGAAGCCGTTTGTTGATCCACAAAGCAAAGTTTATATATTTTTTTACATATTACTAAAAATAGCGCACCAATCATATTAGCGTTACTAAGTTATATAACTAAATATCATTGCTCAATCTATGCCTCGTTTAAGCTAACCAGGTACCAGGTAGGTATTACAAAAATCCCCATAAAAACTGCAGGGTAAGCTCTTCGTACCAAGCACTTTTTTATCTCTTACATTCCTTCTTCAAAATCCCGCTTACTCTTGCCAAGGCTTGCGGCCTACTGTGGCTACCACATCCATGTCGGTTGTGACAAGCTGAGCAGTGCTCGCAGTCCTGCTCTCTAGTTGTATTCCCACAACAATGGTTTCTTGGTTTCAGTGGATCCTGAAGTGTCATAATGGTCTTCATGGTTCCATGAGACCCCACAATGTCACAATGACTTTTGGTTCCATGAGCTTTCATACTGCCAACAAAAATCACCTTGGTTTTGCAGTGTCGCAATGGACCTTGGTTCCATGAGGTTCTGTAGCGTACATGGATGCTTTGATTCCATGAGGTTGTATAGTATCACCATGGTCTTTTTGTTCCACAAAGCCTTGCTGTGTGTTGGGGATTGAGTGTTTTTCTATTACTGTGTCAATTTAAAGAATTTTTCCCATTATTATGCCAATGGAGCTGGCCAGGTTACAACCAGGACCTTTGACAACTCTAGACAAAAGGGGTAGGTGGGAGCTGGGCTTCCGGAGGGGCTCTCGTGCTTCCAGAGGGACTCGTGTTTCTGGGAGCTGGGAGGAGGATCCCCTGTCTGCAGCCACGTGGCCGAACACAGGAGAGCCAGATTCTCTTCGATCATCTGCCCTGCATCTGCCCTGCTGCAGCTTCCTGCCTCTGCGGACACAGCTGACCACCAGAACCCAAACGGTGAGCGAGGAGCTGCCCGCTCCAGCCCGTTCACACCCGAGACAGGCGCGGCCGCTGCCTCCCCTTCCCGCCTCCGCTCCCGCCGAGAGAGAGCGTGCTCACAGCTAAAGAAAGGACTGGAACCGAGTTAGCTGTTCTGTTTTGTTGGTAATTTTAACAACTGCTGTTGTTTCTGCTTGTACCGTTGGATATATTAGTAAAAGAGCTGTTATTCCTACCCCCTTATCTCTGCCTCAGAGTCCTTGATTCAAACAATTATGATACTTGGGAGGAGTGGAATTAAAGTCTTTATTTCAAAGGAAAACTTCTGCCTTTATTGGCAGACACCTGTCCTTCACACCAGGACACTGTCACATGGATCCTTGGTTCCATGAGGTTCCATACTGTCAACAATGATTTCCTTGGTTACGCAGTGTCACAATGGATCCTAAGTTCCATGAGGTTCCTGGCCTCCCACAGCCTCTCAGAGACACTTATAACACCTCACAGCCCCTCATTGATGTCACCACCCCTCACAGCCTCTCATGACCCCTCACAGCCCCCCAGTTGCCCATCACTGCCCCTCACTGTCCCTCACAGCCCCTCATGGCCCTCCATAGCCCAAGGCGTGGGGATTCTCCCGAAGGAGAAGGGGTTGGGCCCTGCTTGTTCCGCTTTTATTTTGGTCCCTTCACAGAAATGAGTAAAGAAAGGCTGAATGGAGCCTTTCCTCAGTGTTTCCCTTGGGGTTAATTGCGGGCTGAAGCTCTGTGCTGGCGCTGCCTGAGTGTGAACATCCCTGCAAACCCAAGGCCTTTGCTGTCCCTCATGTCCATTTCCTATCCCCAGTCCCGCCCAAGGCCTTTGCTGTCCCTGTGTCCATTCCCTGTCCCCAGTCCTGCCCAAGGCCTTTGCTGTCCCCGTGTCCATTCCCTGTCCCCAGTGCTGCCCAAGGCCTTTGCTGTCCCTGTGTCCATTCCCTGTCCCCAGTCCCGCCCAAGGCCTTTGCTGCTCCCATGTCCATTCCCTGTGTCCATTCCCACCCAAGGCCTTTGCTGTCCTGTGTCCATTCCATGTCCCCAGTCCTGCCCAAGGCCTTTGCTGTCCCCGTGTCCATTCCCTGTCCCCAGTCCCGCCCGGCTCTGGCAGCAGCAGGAGCCACAGCTCAGTGGGCGCCGGCCCGGCCCAGCCGGGGCTCCCGGGCAGGAGCAGCAGCAGCGCCGGCCCCTTCCCACCTGCTCCTGCCTTGCTCAAAAGGGTTTTTTCCAGCTGAATTCTGGAGCAGAGCAACAACCACCCACACACAGCCCTGATTCCTCAGGGCCCCCCTATGCTGCCCTGACCCAGCCTTCAGAGAAAGAAAGGATCAGGTTGCAGCACTGCTTTCAGCCCTGTTTTACACACCCTGAGGTGGCAGCAGGAGGCTTTTGTTGCCTTTGCCTTGGGAATTGTATATCATGGTTGCTCTTGCCCCTCTTCTGCTTGCCACTTGAATTTTATCCATAAAACTGAAATTGCCTTTTTTGGTCACTGCTACCAGAATGCTTTCATGAGGGAGAACTCAGTTGTGTCAGGCATCATGATTTGCAGATCTCATAAAGCTCACCAGTCCCTAAGCACAAAGTCGAGGCGATTTAAAGCCACACAGGCATTATTTGCAACACTCAAACACAGTCCTGTTGCTGGGTCTGCTAAAATAAAACCAATTTACAGAGGCCATTACTGAAATTGCCTCTGGAGTGTCAAATAAAGTGAAAAAATCCTCCAGGAGAAAAAGAAACCAGAACTTCTCAACTCACTCCATTGTTCCTTCGGAGCAGCAGCAGCAGATGGAAATGCCCAGAGGTATTTCCAGCTGCTGCTGGTCCCAGTGGGAGCCCAGCCTGCTGCCCAGCCCCAGCAGGATCCTGAGCCCAGCCCGGGCAGCTCCTGCAGTGTCGGGAGCTTAGCGCACGCGGGGCCGGGCCCAGAGCCCCGGGCACGGCCGCCCATTGCGGGGCAGCGGCGCAGGCGGAATGTCCTGCGGCCCAAACCTCCTGCTCCTGCCACAGCACCCAGCCTTCTCCCCTGCTCCTCCTCTCCCAGCACGGCACAAATTCCAGCTCGGAGGAGGCATCCCCAGACAGGGCCCAGGCTCCTGTTTCAGCCTGAGTGTCCCTGCAGAGGAACAGGGCATCTTTCAGGCACTTCCACAAGCTCAGGGTTCTTATTTCATGGGGAATCTGGCATGCAAATGGCATTGCTAAAAAGACAAAAGCAGAGGGAATGAACTGGAAATTATTAGGGAAAAAATTACTCTTCTTACAGACGAAGGTCATTCCCTGCATTTTTCCTTTTCAGATTTGTTTAGTCATCTACTCACAGAGATCCAGCTTCTTCTGGTGCTTTGAAAGAACTGATATTACTTTTGATTTTTATCAGTGCAAGAGATGTAGAATCATCTAAACTGAGCACAAACTCCCTCCCTCTAGACCATTTTCATGTTCTAGATCACTTTCAGGATGTCCATGGAGTTGTTGGAATGATTATCACACAATTCTCCACTTCTGCCTGCAGGCTCTGGAGATTCATTCTCTGCATTGTCAAGGTTTTATTCCCTAACAATTCCTGGTACCACCTCCTGTTTTTCTTTCTAGGTTAGAACAGTAACAATGAAAACCTTCCCCAAAGCACAACTCCCCAGCCCACAAGAAAAAGAAAGAACAAGTTGGAAAGTTTTTCAAATATTTATCCTGCTTTGCTGCAAGAGTTGTGCTGCATGCACAGCGTGGAAAGCCAAGAGAGGTCCACCTTGGTGGCAGTTGGTGGCACATCTTGTGACAGAAGCTGCACCTCGTTCCAGAAAAGACTCTTGGAAAGAGCAAACAGAACTGTAGAGAAGATTCTAGGAAAACATAAAATGCTTTTAAGAAATTAAATTAAAATGGAAAGAAACAATCCAAGATCTTTTTCTCTATTTATTTCTATGCTCCCCTTTTCATCATTACACTACTTCTCCATCCCATTAATTCCAAATGGATCTCACCTCTAATATCTATGACTTGGCAAGTTTTAGACACTACAAAAAACCGTGATCTACACAGAGATTGCCTTCTCCCGTTTTTCTTGGAAAGCAATGCTGGAGACAAAAACACAGTGCTTGGGTCAGGTACACATTCTGCATTCAGGGAATGTGTTCAGATAGTGTTTGAACCGTCAGCAGGGACAATGCACAGAAACAGCCAAGGGAATCTCTCTGCCACTGTGCAGGAGTCAAGACTCTGGGTCTTGGCTCAGCACGGCAAAGTTCCTGTATTTGGACGGGAGCTCTGGCATCTCCTGGCCCTGCAGGGCTGAGGCTTTTCCCCATTGCTGGGCACAGACTGATGGAGCAGCACTGCTGAACATGGGGACACACAGAGTGTGTGCAGGAGCAGCTGCCTGTGGAGCTCCAAGGCCCAAACTCTGAGCAGACAGGGCTGGAAGAGACTCGCAGGCTCCTTGTTTGAGGTGCTGCCTATCTGTGCCCAGCCCAGCTCTGTGTGGGGCAGAGGGAGAACAAGGGGCAGCTCCCTCCAAGCCCAGGGACCCCTCTGGCCCTGCGGCCTGAGGCACTGTCAGCACCCTCTGCTCCAGCCACCGCTTCTGCTGGCACTGACAGCAACACCCAAACTGTGGCTGATCCCGAGGGAGCAGCAGCAGTGCCTGGATCTGATCCCTGACTCTGGGGCAGGGCTGGACAAATGACCCCCACAGCAGCAGTAGCAGCAGTAGCACATGGAGCTGACTTTCAGCACAGCCCCTGCCACTCTTCTCTCCCGTGTGCAGTGGTGTCACAGCAGCCTGGGGCACCTGGGAGCCCCCAGTACCAGCAGGGACTTGAGATGGCAGCCCTGGGCTCCTGGAGGCTGTGCAGGGAACAGAGGTGGGGACTCCCTGTCCATGTGCAGCTTCCAGATGGAAAAGACTGCTGTGAGCAGGCAGCTCCAAGGGCAGAGAAAGGAGGGGCTGGAGCCCTTGATCTGTGCCAGTTCCACAGCCCTGGGCAGCAGCCACTGAGCACAGGGGGAACAGAGGGCACAGCAAGAGGGACAAAACCAGTCACGGTCAGAGACTGGGTAGAGCCAGAGCTGGGGCAGGAACAGCTACTTCATTCAACTCTTGGAGAAAGCTCTTGGCTGGTTCAAAGTGCTGAAAGGTATGAAGGGCAGAGAGGTGACACCAAACAATGCTCCTGTTTTCACAGCCTCCCCTCTCAGTGTCCCAGAAGGAACTGAATTAACTGTATTCTTCTCTAGGAGTTGCCTCGTTCAGCATGAGCAGCTGAGCACCAGGAGCTGAAGGAGCCAAAGCTTTAGGCTGCAAGAGCTGAGCAAGAGGGGACTTTTTGACCAAAGTAATGCTGCCAACCTGAACCTAACTGAATCCAGCAGACAGAATCCTTTCTATTAGAATCCTTTCTGTTGGAAAAGATCTCCGAGCTCATTGAGTCTAGGTGTTCACCCAGCACTGTCAAGCCCAGCAATAAAGCACATCCCTGAAGTGCCAAGGCCTGGACAACAGGCCCTGAGACAAAGGTGACCTCTGGATGGACCTTCCAACCAAAAGTAATCTTTGTATCTACTCATTAAGAAAATATGAATGGTCATTAGTACCATCAGAGATGTATTCACTCATTAGTAAAACATATATTGACTTTTCTGTATTTAGAAACAGGACAAGGCCATGAAATCTGGCCTTGTTAGGGAATGTTTGGTCAAAGTCAGCTCCCTTGGTTCCTCCTTGGGCCCTGGCCAGGCTTTGGGAGTGACCCAAGATCAGAATGAAACCAGCTGTACCTGCGCTAGCAGTGCTGTCAGTTTGTTTATTCAGTACTGTCAGAGCTGGGCCCTCTCACAGCGGGGTTGGAAGCCTCACCTGTGGCTGGAGGCACCTGCAGGAATTCCCAGTGTCCGGGAGTGGCTCTGCAGTCCTTGGCTGTGACAGCTTCCCCAGCTGATGTGTGCACCTGGGGGATGGCAAAGCCTGAGGAGAACTACTGCTGTCTCTCTCTTCATCACTGCAGCAATTTTTGGTAGTGATGGTTGGGTGCATTGCTGAGCTTCTCCTTTTGGGATCCTTTGCTGCTCTGAACTACAGTAAATGACGCTGAATCCTGGACTTGGTGTCTGTGTCTCTGCTGCTGACCCTGCCCAATGATAAATCAAAGTTGGTGTGGTCTGGCTGGATCACTACCAAATGTTGCTTTTTAATTGTAAATGTAAGGAATCAGTCCTGTCCTAAATTCCCAGATACAGGGAAAACTTTCCCTAGAGTTTCCTGGCCCTGGAGTGGGCTGAGGTCAGAGCACTGTGAGAGCAATGGGGAAGTCTGCTGAAAGAAGCTGAACCACTGGATGGAATAAAATATGGAAAAATGAAAAGAACTTGTGTGTTTGGAAAGATGAGGGCAGATTTTGTTAACGGCATCCCAGAAACAGCACCAAAAAAGGTAGTGATTGGTGTCAAAATGATCCTACATGGAGTAACAGAAAAGGTTTTTAATCTTGAACTTGGATTCATTTGTGCATGGAAAGAATAATAATATAATAAATAATTATAAACATATATATAACATAATCAACATTTATTGCATATAATTTAACATATATATATATATAATAACATCGTAAAATATTGGTCCAAATACTAACTTTTTAACTTTAGCTGCTCAGGTATGTAATGCTTAATACTCTACAGATAATGATTGGGCAGGACCAAACATCACTGGTGAACTCTGTGAGGTTGTATACAATGAATGAAGGAGGAAGGGATGAAATTGGCAGTTTTTATAGGTGTCTTGGGTTGCAGTTGTTATAAATGGATATTGAATGTGTTCAATTTAGTTCAATTAATCAAACCACAAAGTTAAATTTAGCAGTAATTTATTAGTAATAGCAATTGTATATAAACGAATACAATCAAAATATATGAGTTATATAAATTTGAGCAAATACAAAATTCAGCAGCAATTTAAGTATAATAAAAGTCCAATGGTTCGGTCGAATAAAGCATAAGCAAAACCGACTGGGGGATACCCCGACCGGGGATACGGGCAGGGCCATTCCTCTCACACCATACCTAATCAGTCAAGCTAAAATCTCACTTATATACAGTTTACTAATGCATATTAATACAGAATCTCTAGAAAGCTCCTCCTCGTTTCTATTCCTAAAATCTACGTCACTATGTTGTGTCATATGCGTCACCAGTGGTCGAGGTCTCTCCTCCTTTCAGGGGTCTTGTTTCTGATGAAGGCTCTGGGTCTTCCTCAGTGTTTGATGTTTGACCTCGCAGGTAGCGCAGGCGCACTGAGCTTAAAGTTATATAATTAAATATATGTTCCCAAAACAGGCCTCAGTCCAGTGACCAATGCTTTGGAATTATCCCAATTTGGCCCAGTTCAAGGTTGAAAACCTATTTCTAGACACTAGTTCTTAGACCTATACCCTTCCTATCCTGCCTCCCACCTAACATCTGGAGGATGAATATTTTCTGCTTTGTTTAATCATTTCCTTTATCTCTTTTGGTTTTATAGCAATTAAATACAATTTTTGATTAATTATAATGCCACAATTTTGCCAATATTGTTACAATTTAATTAGCACAAATCACATATATAACACAATGGACACTTGTTTCCAGGAGATTCCAGTGTCACAGTGGCCTCCCAGGTCCCATGAGGCCATGTTGTGCAATAATAGAGCCTTGTTTCCACTAGGCCTGGCAATGTCCCAGTGGCACCTGTGTGCCATAAGGCCCCACTTGGTCGAAGTAGAGCCTTGGGCTGATGTGGATAAGGGTCTGTAGTGATGCAGAGTCCACAGGTGCAAAGGTGAGATGCTTTATTTTAAAACTAGGCATTTTTAATAAGTTAGCCCATTATCAGTTACATAGTTTAAAGCATAAGAGACACAATTCGACCAACCACTATATACCATGATGAGAACACATGATGGTTATGTAAAATTTTTTGTACCCCTAATTCAGCTGAGTCTCTTTCCTGCAGTCCTTTTCTACTTAGCTGAAGTATCAGGCCTGAACCATGATTTTACAAGGCCTTTCATTTGTAAAGTTTTACTTATTGGTAATAGGTTGACAATTAGCTCTTGTTTCCTTGAAATTCCATTGCACCACAATGGTCTCCTTGGTTCCATGAGGTCGCACTGTGAAACAGTGGATACTTGAATCCATGAGTTTCCATTCCATCATAATGGTCTCTCAGATTCCATGAGGCCCTGCAGTGTCACTATGCAGTCTTTGTTCCACATTTCTCCATTGTGACACAATGGCTTCCAGTGCTCTATGAGGCTGTGCTGTGAAACTGTGGACACTTGAATCCATAAGATTCCACGGTGTTACAATGGTCTCCTGCATTCCATGAGGTCCCTCTTTGTATCAATTTACACCTGGGTTCCATGAAGTCCCACTTTGTATCAATTTAGTCTTGATTCCATGGGATTCTACTGTGTCATAATGATCTCCTGGCTTTCATGAGTACCCACTGTGTTTACAATTAACACGTGGTTTGAATCATGATTTTAAAGAGTTAAAATTTTAGCACAGAGTTAGAAGCAATTCATTTTGATCAGAGTGTAAGTTAGATAAACAAGTGATAGGTTAATGATTATTAGATGCTTAAACTAAAGATAATAGAGGTATTGTTTCCAATTATGAGCTTGTTTCAGTTTCACTTATAGAAAGAGATGGAGTAAGTGAACCATTGTAAGAACAGGTTGAAACCAGTAGAACAATGGCTAACGACTGAACTTCATACCAATCCATCATGAAGTAGAGATTCAAGATTGTGCCAAAAGGTCAAGGAGACCTGATGAAGACTTTTCTTACTTCATCTTTCAAGACCACTGACCCAATTTGAGACCACCTACCCAACTCAAGAGTAGAATTGTGCACACGTAAAGGACTAATAGCCTCACTTTAATATGGAAAGGGGATGAGAGGTGCTGGGGTTCTGTATATGCATAGAATGTAAGATTTTGTGAAATAAATAGAAGGCAAGGAACCTTGTATGAGGCTGCCATGTCTCAAGGGGACTAGTCCCGTGCAGCCCACTGGCATCTTAATAAACAGACCACTTTCTAACATTAATTAGTTAGAGAGTTTTGTCCATGAACGTATCAGTTTTAACAATTCAGGCTCCCCAAGATGCCATTGTCTCACTGTGCTTTCCCGTGATTCATGAGGCTGTGCTGTGTCACAATGGACACTTGGATCCTCCAAGGCTGGACATGTCCCAGTGGCACTGGGTTTCCATCAGGCCAAGCTCTGCCACAATGGGGCCTTGGTTCCATGAAAATCCATTGCATCACAATGTTCTTCTTAGTTTTACAAGAGCCTGATGTGTTGACAATTGACCCTTTGTTCCTTGAGGTTCTATTGCATCACAGTGTCTCTTGGATTCCATGGAGGCCCTGCTGGGTCACAGGGAAGCCTTTGTGCCATACGTTTCCATTGCAGCACAATGGTCTCCAGCATTCCATGAGGCCACACTGTAAAACAGTGAGCACTTGGTTCCATGAGTGTCCATTCCATCAGAATGATCTCGTGCATTCCATGATGCCCAGCTGGGTCACAGGGGAGCCTTTGTTCCATGTCTTCCCATTGTGACACAATGGTCTCCAGTGCTCTATGAGGCTGCACCATGAAACTGTGCATACTTGGTTCCATGAGATTCCATGTTGTCACTGTCAGGAAAATCCACAAATGCCAGAGGTTTATGTCCAAAAAGGAGACAGAGGAGTCCTTCCAATTTATTTGAATAAACAGAGAGAGTTCACTGGAGGACATTCCTACAGGGTTTTCTCTCTCAAGGTTTCAGAGGGTGCAGCCTCCTTTTATCTTAAACTCCTGGCTGCACGTTGCCCTCTTCCTTTCCCCACTGGTCGAGGTAGAGGGAAGGTACAGCCTTTCTGACTCACCTGCCCCATATCCCCCTTGAACCTGGCATTTTCCCCTGAAGTTCAGCCTTGTGCAGACCACTGTCTGTTTCAGAAGCCAAGCTCTCTGTGCCCGGTAATAAACCTGCTGCCCAAAGGCAGTAGAAAAATTTTGGCCAATTTCATGACCCTAATACTCTTCCCTCACTCATGAAATGATTTGTAAAGACATTATCATACATCTCTCCTTTCAGATTGATGTTTTCTGTGCTGGTGACAGTCTTTTAAGCCTAGCCTTCTGCCTGACTTCCCTGCTGTTGTAGTTCCATGGACAGAGGTTGTTGTCTCTTACCCCTTCCATGGGCAGGCTGTGTTCAATCATCTCCAGGACAGCAGGGCCCCACCCCACGTCACTGCTACCTGGGAAGATGAAAACCATCACTCCAAATGTCCCCCTCCTCCTTCTTCCCAGGCATTTGGCCCTGCCAGGGTGGGTTGCTGCTGATTGCCATAGGGAAAAGGAAACCCCTGTGACACTGTGCAGCCCCATGGAACCAAAGGGCCAATATGACACCATGGGGCCCCATAGAAGCAAGGACACCCTTATGAGACAGCAGGGCCTCCTGGAACCAAATCTCCACTGTGACATTACAGAACCTCACAGAGCCAAGGGGCCATGGTGACACAGCAAAGCCTAGTGGAACTGAGGAGTCCAAAGGTCTAAAAGAATTCTTGCAGGGTTGTGCCCTGGGAAGAGAAACCTCCTTGGTGGCAGCTTGGGCTTGGCACACCCTTAAGGATGGTGTCTGTTTGTAATGGGGGAACTCAGGAGTTTTAGATTGCTTCAATAAAAGAGAAGGGAAAAACCCTGTTTGCCTGAGCGCAGCCAGTTGTCCAAGCAAAGCAGGTCCCAAGTGAAGGAGGACAGACAGGATGGGATTGGGGAATGTGGAGCCAGGTTGTCCACACTGGGTCAGACCTCAAGGCACAGCTTCTCTGAGCAGGCCAGACCTCCTGAGGAGACACCCTGGATTATTATCAATCACAGAATGCTGCAATCACATCTTCCCGAAAGAGAACAGATATAAAAGACAACTTCTAATATTGGAATGCATATTTCTTAGCAGCTCTTTGAAATATTTCTCCATAAATGGAGTTGAAAATCTTCCTAATGAACTGTATTAGACCAGAGAAAATCAAGGCAGAGCCATAGTTTATAGGACTTGCTTGATCCCAGTGAGCCCCGTGGTGCATTTGGTGCTGAGCACTGGAACCTCAGGGCCTGAGAGGAGATTGCACAAACCTTTCCAGGAGTCCAAGGCAGAAAAAAAACCCAAAGTGTCTCAAAGCATTAATGGGTCCCACTGAGGTCCATCCCAAACACAGGCTCCTCATGGACTCCTCGGAGGAGAGAATGGGAGGCCATGATTGCCCAAAAGCATCTCAGAGACTCAGAGAGAAAAGGAAAAAGGAAAATACATTAAAATCTGAAGCACCTAGAGGCATTGAGCCCCACTGAGTGTTGTTCCTGACAAAGGCTCTCAAGAGACTAATTAAAGCAGATAATTGGAGGCTATGATTGCACAAAGCTCTCAGAGACTCCAAGGCAAAAGCAAAACCCAAAGTCCTCTGAAAAACCTACAGTCCCTGGGAGCATGAAGGAGCCCCCAGGGCCATTCCTGACCAAGGCTCCCCAAGGACTGGTCCCAGCAGATCACTGAGGCCACTGGGATGTGGGGAGATGCTGAGGGCAGCACAAGGGGTGACAGTGCCCAGCCTTGCTGGGGCTGTGCCAGGAGGCCCCAGTGCCTCAGGACAAGGTGTCTCCTCCCAGCCCTTGGTGGCACAGACCCTGCTGTGCCCCAGGGCACCAAGACTTGGCTTCTCTTTGTCCCCACCTGTTATCTCTGCCTCCAATTTCCTGCTCTAACTGGAACCTGGGGACACTTTCTCAGTCGTGTCCCTCAGTGGGACCCATGAATGGGATCAGAAACTTTGGAGTTCGATTATGACTGAATTCTTGAGAGGTTTCCTAACAAACCATGGCTGTGCCTTGATTTCCCTCTGGTCTGGTGCAGTTCATCAGGAAGGTTTTCAACTCCAGTTATGGAGAAATACATCAAAGAGCTTCTAAGAATTACATATTCGTATTTAAAGGTGTATTTTAAACTGTTGTCTTTAGAGCAGAGGTGATTGCAGCATTCAGTGATTGATATTGATCCAGGGTCTCTCCTCAGGAGGTCTGGTCTGCTGCTCAGAGAAGCTGTGCCTTGAGGTCTGACCCAGTGTGGACAACTTTGCTCTACATTCCCCAACCCCATCCTGTCTGTCCTCCCACACCTGGGAACTGCTTTGCTTTGAGAACTGGCTGCACTGAAGGAAAGAGAGGTTTTTCTTTTTCTTTTCCTTTTCTTTTTTTCTAGCAGTCTAAAACTCCTAATTTTCCCCACTGCAGTCAGACACACTCCTCTGGTGTGTGCCAGCCCAAGGTGCCACCAAATCCACCCCAGAGCTGTCCTGGGCCAGCTGTGAGGGTGGATCATCATCCCAACCTGCACTGGCCACTGCCAGGGGCTGTGGCCATGGACACTGCACTGACCCCACTGCTGGGTTTGGTGCCACGGCCACCGTGAGGAGTTCAAGATTCCTTGGAAACACTGGGGAGGACTGGGACATACTGGGAACACTGGGAACCCTGTGGGAGACACTGGGACGTACTTGGGGTGATCCTGGGAAATATTGGGGAAAAACTGGGGACACTGGGAAAACTGTGAGGAACTCTGGGGGACACTGGGGCTTATGAATGATGACACTGAGGGGAACTGGAAGGGACTGGGAATAAACCCAGGTGTATTGGGTGGGACTGGACTGTCCTGAGGATGAATTGGCCTGTTCTGGGAGGGCCTGCAGAGGCACTGGGGCTGTACTGGTCTGTACTGGGGATGAACTGGGCTGTACTGGGAGGGACTGCAGGGGTTGAATGGGCTGTTCCCGCCTCTGCCGCCTCACATTTGCTCAGGACCCTGCCCATCACCGCCTGCTGCCAATGAGCGCTGGAGATCGGGGCCTCAGGAGTGTGTGCCTGGTGTCGACGCCATCTTTTCTTTTTGCCTCTAACTCCCATCATGCCCCGAGTGCGACAGAGCCCATTGGAGTGCCTAAAACTCTTGCCGTGCCCTGTGCTCTAAGGAGCCCGGTTAGAGCTCCCCGAGCTCCCCCCAAGTGCTCCCGATCTGTATATGTTCCCTCTGCGGGAATCAAATCATGGCTTGGACACAAAAGTGTCTCCCAAGTTCATTTCCGGATTCCCAGATGCCCTGTCCGAGACACTTCTGGGACTACAGCTCCCATCATGCTCTGCGGCGAACCTTTCCAACCAATGAACCATTGCTTACAACTCCCGTGATGCTCCACGGCTCCATTAAACCCTATTATACTCACGCCTTCAACTCCCATCATCCCCTGCGCCCCCAGAGTCCCGTTAGAGCCCCCAAGTGTCTGCCCGGGCCCCGAATGTCCCCAGATTCCCCTCCCTGACCCTCAAGTGCCCCCCTGGAGGCATACGAGCTCCCCCACACCTCTAATTGTCTGTCAGAACCCCTCAGTGTCCATCCAAGTCCCACCTGTCTCCCCCAAGTATGCTCCAGACCCTAAAGTTCTCTCTAAATTCCATCCCCTGACCCAAAATTGCCCCAAATGTGCCCCAGAAATTTCTTCCTGAACCCCGAAGTGCTCCCTCTGACCCTGCCTGAGAACAAGATCATAATAAAAATGAGAAATAGCTTAAAAAAATACTAATTATCATAATAAGGGAGAAAAAATAAATCACTAGATAAATTAATTAATTAAGGGATTTGTGTTACTTAGAACTAATGAAAATTAATTTCTTAGCCTGTAAAAAATGTATAGATTTTTAAATATAAAACTAAGTAATAAAAAATATAAATAGAAATTAAAATAATAAATAAAGTTAATAATTAAATATTAACAATGGAGAATAAAGTACATGAAGATTTATGGATATTTTGGGATATCAGTCCCAAAATGTGGGCAATGTCAGCCATGGTGATGCTGGAGATGAGGAGCAGGTTCTCCAAACAGGGTCAGCCTAGGATGGGGCTCATTCTTCTGTGTGCACAGACCTCCTAAGGAGACATTCAGCATCAACATCACTTGGGGAATGGTTCTTTCACCTCTTCTCCAAAATGAAAATAGGAAATCATTCCCTTCCTTATAAAAGGATTTTTGATTTGTTGAATTATACAAACAACAAGATGAAATTTAGTAGCAATTCATTAATAATAGCAGCAATTGTATAGAAATTAAGAGAATCAAAGTATATGAAATACATATATTTGAGTATATTAAAAAAAAATTTGGCAGTGAGTAATTCAGTATAATTGTGGTTCGAATAAAGCATGAGCAAAAACACTGGGAGTACAGGGAGGGGCTTGCCCTTCCTCACGTACCAAAAATTCAAGTGAAAAACCTCATTGATATGATGAATGCTAAAATATATTAATACGGAACTTTCTGGAAGGCTCCTCCTAGTTTCTATTCCTAAAATCTATGTCACTATCTTATATTACACATGCTTCACCAGTAGTCAGGGGTCTCTCATCCTTTCAGGGGTCTTATTTCTGATGAAGGCTCTGGGTCTTCATCAGTGTCTGCTATGTGACCTTGCAAATAGCACAAGTGCACTGAGCTCTGGGTTATAGAATTAAGCTTATGTTCCCACCACAAACCTTATTCCAAAGTCCAATGTCTGGAATCATCCCAATTTGGCCTGCTCCAAGGCCAAAGCTTGTTATCCTAGATGCTGTTTTCAGACCTACATCCTCACAATCCCTACTCCCACCGAACATCTGGAGCATCTGTTTTGTCACTTTTCCTTTTCCTTCCCACTTTGTAACAATTGTAACAATTATTTTCTGTTGATTATGAAGAAACAATTTTGCTGGGATTCCAAGTCCAAATCTTCCTACATCCGAGGATTGCTCCCAAGTAAAAGCTGCCAGGACAGACAGGTCTGGCTGCCCTTGGCCTCCTCGGGGCTGCCTCTCCCCTGCTTTTGAATCACTGGGGCTCCGTGCTTTCCTTCCTATGGAAAAGAACCATTCTTTTCATCACGGTGTTGGTGGTCAAAATTGAGACTCAGCCCACAAAATCCTGTATATTCAAGAACTTCTCCATGACAAAGCTGCCAGGACAAACAGGCCTGGCTGTCTTGGCTTCCCAGTAGCCACCTGTCTCCTCTTCTTCCTTTGAAACACCTGAGCTCTCGGCTTTCCTTCCTATAGAAAAGAGCAACCCTCCCTATCAATGCAGAAATGGCTGAATGTGGAATCCCACATCCAAAATTCCCTATATTCTTTCCTATAGAAAACATAGATTCCCTTTCCTATAGAAAGGGTTTCTTTTAAATAGAAGCTACTAGAACAGAGAGATTGGGCTGGCCTTGGCCTCTGATGGCCGCCTTTCATCTGTCACAATGGTGAAACAATGGTGTTCCATGCTTTCCTTCCAATGGAAAAGAACCCTCCTTTTCCTCCAGGCATCCATGTCCAAAACTGGCATTCTACCTCTAAAATTCCATGTTTCCAGGGATTATTCCTAGACAAAATCTGCAAATACCTTCAAGTCTGGCTGTCCTTGGCCTCTGGTGACTGCTCCTCATGTGCCCCTGCAACACTGGGGTTTGGTTGTTTCCTTCCTATGGGGGCCATTGTGACACCTTGGGGATCTTGTGGAGCCAAAGGGCCATTGTGACCTTGCAGGGTACAATGGAACAGGTCTGGCTGGCTTGGCCTCCTGGGGGCCACCTGACAGGCCTGGCTGACCTTGGCGTGTCAAGGGCTGCTGCTCACCAGTCCCTGCAGCACTGGGGCTTTGTGCTTTCCTTCCTAGGGAAAAGAACCATCCCTCTTTCCAGGTGTGCATGGCTGAAATTGGTACACCCCCTAAAAAGTTCTCTCTATGGAAGAGTTGCTTCCTAACAAAAGCTGCCAGGACAGACAGGTCTGGCTGGCCTTAGTCTCTGGCAGTCACCTCTCATCCGCCCCTGAAACACTGGGGCTCTGTTTGTTCCTTCCTATGGAAAAGAACCAACCTTCTTGTCCAGGACCATGGCAAAAATTGGGATTTGGCCTTTAAAATTGCATCTATTCAAAGAACTGCTCTCAGACAAAAGTAGCCAGGACAGAGACAACTGGATGGCCAAAGGCTCTAATGATTTTCTTAGATTATGATCAGAAAGTTTTCATTTGCAAACACCTTGGAGAGGGCGCAGAGATCTCCCAGTGTGGGGACTGGGGCCTCAAGCACATGACCAATAAACATGGACAAAGGAGGTCTGTGCTCAGTGGACTGAAGACTGATGAGGAGAGCCCTGGGGAGAATTGACAGGTGGTTTAAGAGATGGTGGATCCTTTTGACATTGCAGAGAAGAGCCAGAGAAAGAAAGAATTAATGCAAAGTGCAGCTGAGGAGGCCCAGACTGGACCCAAGGAAAAAGGAATTTCTATCCAGGGAAGGGCTGTGGTGCAACACATCCCCCAGAAGCAGTCTGGAGCAGCCCAAGGCTCTCTGTGCCCAGGCAGAGGCAGGCAGGACGCAGAACTGTCAGCAAAGGAAGGGGCCAGCGAGGTGGGGCAGCCGGGGGATGACGACAGCCTGCAGGGACAGAGGCGCAGGGCATGGACACCGTAGGACAGCCTGGGCTGCAGAGGGCACAGGGATGGGCAGCAGCTGAAAGGCCCTGCCAGAGCCAACTCCTGCAGCACTTGGGCCATGGCTGCTGGCCCTGGGCCTGAGGCCAGCAGGGGACAAGTGAGCCTTGCTGTGCTGGGGCCTCATTGCCTCCTTGTCCCTACTCAGCAGCCTGGCAGGGGCCGCCCCATGGTCCTGCCCTTGGCATTGCACATCCCCAGAGCCCAGTACCCCGGGAAGAGCCCTGAGCAATGAGGGAGGGACAGGATGTGCCTTGCCAGGGGCTGGGGCTCAGGCCTTGGCCCTTTGCATTCCTGAAACACATCCAGGTGTGCTCAGCATCAGAGACACCTTTCCCTGGTTTGTCCCCACCTGTCATCAGTGCTCCAGTGTTCAGCTCTAACTGGAACCTGGGGACACTTTCTCACTCCAGTACCTCAGTGGGACCCATTAAAACTTCACAAAACATTTAAATTTGAATATGACTGAGTTCTTGAGAATTTTTCCTTCAGCTCCCTCTCAGGGACTGATGTCCAGGGACTCAGCACTGTTGGAAAATCCCATATCTACAGAGACTGCTGATCTGAGAGGCATTTTAAAAGATTTTATTTCATTATCAGTCCCATTGAAGTGTGAAATATAAGAAATGTAAAACTCAATGCCATTCTATCAGAAGCCAAGCTATTTTCTGGTTACAATACCTTCTAAATAATTTTCAGCCTATTTGCCTTTGCCACACAATGGTGCTAATACTTCTAATACCAATCACCTGTTACTTTACCCCACATGGTCTTGTCACAATGCGTCTTTCACAGTTCTCATTATCCAAAATATCTGGTATATTTGCAAGGCCATCGTTTGAAACTTGTTTCTACTTCAGTCTCTCTCTCTCTACAATGTCTCAAACTTGTTTCTAGTTCAATCTCTCTCTACAATGTCTCATCTATTCCATGGCCTTTCTAAGTCAGCACACCTTATGTCAGAGTTTGCATGCGGATGTACAAGACTGTGTGAGCTTTTAGTCAGGCTTTGAGAATCCTTTACAAGTCCATTTCACAGAATTATCAATCACAGAATGCTGCAATCACCTCTGCTCTAAAGAGAACAGTAATAAAGTACCCCCTTAAAAATAGGAATGAATATTTCTAAGAATCTCTTTGACGTATTTCTCCATAACTGGAGTTGAAAATCTTCAGAGTAAACTGCACCAGACCAGAGGGAAATCAAGGCAGAGCCATGGTTTGCTAGGAAAGCCTCTCAAGAATTCAGTCATAACTGAACTTCAAAATTTCTGATACTGTTCATGGGTCCCATTGAGGGACACGACTGAGAAAGTGTCCCCAGGTTCCAGTTAGAGAAGGAAATTGGAGGCAGAGATTACGGGTGGTGAGGGAAATGCAGGCACAGGGAGCTCTTAGGGCCTTGTGCATACAGGCTCAGAGATAGAGATAGATGCAATGTTTGACCTAAGACCTTGAAGAAGGCTTGGAGAATTAGAGCATTAAAATTAAAATAGACATGAAACAAGAAAATTAGTTTCTAGTTTAAGTAGAAAAATGTTCTAAGCCAACAGAGATATGCATTATATATGCAAAGCAGTATGTTAAGTAAGATAGCAAAAGATTTTGAATTTTAGGAATGGAACCTGTTTTAAAGTTAACTAGGAGCTTAATATGTGTCACTGTAGGTTTGTGCAGTGTTATATGTTTGGTTACAAAATGAGGCATTATAGCAAAAACATGACAACTAAAGCAATTAATGGTGGTGTAAAAAGACACTAGCAAAATTCATAGAAGTATTTGTTTGGCTGAAAACTAACATAAGCCATTGTAGCTTAGAATTAGGGGGCTTCTGATATTATGGTGTTGGATGTAACACCTTTAATGTCTCACCCTTCTATGAGACTGATGCTATCAAACACTAAACTATCTTTTACAAAGTTTCTCAGTTCCCCCATCTTTTGCAATATTAACTTTACAATAGGGAGTTTTTGGACATCAGGTCTACTGTTTGAAATCAATGGGGATATGGGAACATCACATCTATGCCATTAAAAATCAATAGGGATTCATGGACATCAGGTCTACCCCATTCAAGTCAAGGGGACCTTTTTTCAGCTCAAAATTTGGGAATTCCAAGCCAAATATTGGGATTTTTAGCACCAAAAGTTTGCAACATAAGGTCTACCCATATAAATCAATGGGCATTAAAGGACACCAAATGTAGTTTATTGAAATTATTTGGGGATTGATGAACACCAGGTGTACCCATTAATAGGGTTTGGTTGGGAAAGTTTACTGGTTAAACTGGCAGCACTGGATGTGGCTAAGGTGGCCACTGGGATTTCTGGAAGCACAGGGGCAAAAGTGGGACCACTGGGAGGGTTTAGTAGAAATAAATCAGGATAACCAGGAGCCTATTGAAGTCAATAGGAATTTAGAAACATTAGGTCTAACCATTAAAGGGATTTTGGGACACCAGGTCTACACAGTCAAAGCAATGATGAGTTTTGGGACAGCAGATTTGGGCGGCCCCAGGGGTTTCTGGCCATCCAGGTATCCAAGGGGTAGCCAGGTGTATCCAGGTGATTTTTGGGGTGATGCAGGATATTTTTGGTGATACTCAGGTGTACCAAGATGATTTTTGGGGATATCCAGATCATTTTTTGCGATATCCAGATGATGTTTGGGGCACTCAAGTGTCCTGACTGACTTTGAAAGGCTGGAAAAAGATGATGGTAAGTGTTGCATCCTCCCAGCCAATGTGGTCACAGAAGATCCACCGCTGGGGTGGGGGTGTATCAGAAGCCACCAGAGGGAACTCCAAAACTCCAGGTGAGAGCCCCAGTGGTGGAGGGAGCCCCAAGTTACCTCAGGAGAGGATGCAGTGCAGGTACACCCAGGCGATTTCGTCTGTGGGGTCAGTGAAGAAAGCATTCTACACCAGCTCCAGCTCTGGGGAGGAGCAAAGGGGGCACCCCAAAATCTCAGGGGAGCAGAGGGGTCACCCAAATTGATGCACAGAAAACCTTTATACCCTATAAAATAAGTTACAGGTATGTACTTTATACAGCACTGAGGTGCATGGGGGATAGCTCCTCCAAAAACATGCACACCTTTGGCGATCTGCACCTCTCTTTTTATTCTCTACAAACTGGGGTTGCACAATGCACTTAATACATATTTGTATCTTAACCTCACCTGTCCGCACTTCATATTAAAATTATCTCCCCACCTCTTTGCGACTGTGCACTCCTCCTTGTTGGTCACTCAAGTGGTCGTCTGGGGTCTTTGTGATGACATAAACAGTCTTCTTCTCAGTTGAACTTTTCACCTCTCCCTCTTTGTGTATTTGTCTTTCGTCACTTTCCAGACCTTGATACCAGTTTTCACTGCCTCAGGGGTCTAGGAATCCCCCTTATCTGGAAGGGGCCTCACTCTTCTATCCTGTTTGAGCATTCTTGGCCCTCAATCTTATCTTGAAGCCTTGTCTGTCCTCCTGTTCTTGCAAAGACAGCCAATGTTAAACTTCATAGAATCTTGTCAGCCCCCTTCTAGTTAAAGCATCTTCTTGTACTTTTACCCTTAATTCTTTTTTTAAAATTTTAATTTCACCAGTTTCAGTGTCACAATGGCTTCTTGGTTCTGTGGACCCCACTGCTTCATCCTTGACCTTTGTTTCCATAGGGCTCCTGAGTTTCACAATGGTCCCCTTGATTCCATGAGGGGCCAGAGTGTCACAATGGTCTCTTTGGATCAATGAGACTCCTCAGTGTCACCATGGAGTCCATGAATCTGCATTGTCACAACTGACCCCTGGTTCCATGAGGTTCTGCAGTGTCACCATGGTCACTGTCACAGCCCGGATGAGATCAATGTCCCAGACACCTCGGGATGAGCTGTCAGTCAGTCACACAGTGGGCTGGTGCTGACCCAGGCTCTGATTGCCTGAGCAATCCAGGTCCCACCTGGGGGGAGGGCCATGAAGGCCCATGGGCATAAAAAAACATGGAGCACGGGCTCAGCCCATGGTCCGTATCCTGCCTTCTCCTGGGGTCTGTCTCACACCAAAGGCCAAGAGGCCATTGTGACATTCTGAGGCCCAATAGAACCAAGGGGCCAATGTGACAGTTCATGGCAGGAGAGCATTGTGGCACAGCAATGGCTTATGGAATCAAGGAACTCTTGAGACACAGGGGAGGCCAATGGAGCCAAGTGTCCGTTGTGACATTGCAGGGCCTCAAGGAGCCAAGGGGCCACTGCTGACACTTCAGGGCCTCCTGAAAGCAAGGGGATCATTGTGGCACTGTGGGGGTCTTGTATAACCAAGGGCCAGTGTGGCACTGCAGGGACACGTGGAGCCAAGGAGACCATTTTAAAGCTGCAGAGCAGACTTTTGGGACACTGTGGAGCCTGACTGAACTGATGAGAATACTGTGACACACTGAGACATTATGGAAACAAGGATCCATTGTGACACTTTGGGGTCTCATGTAACCAGGAGTCCAATTGAGACACTGCAGGGACAAGGAAATCATTATGACACAACAGAGCCGCATGGAACCAAGGTGACAATTAGGACATGATGGGCTGTCATGGAACCAAGGGGCCATTGTGACACTGCAGGGCCCTGCAGAAGTGAGGGTCCTTTGTGACACTGCTACCAAAAATGCAGGTCTGTGGCCCCTTTGTGCCCCGCTGGTAAAGCCATGGTGGCACAGCATGTGCAGGCCCAGCCCAGGACAGGAGCATTGCTGGTGGGAATGCCTGCGGACAGAGGCTGGAGGTGACAAATGTCCTGGGCCCCCTCCCTGCTCTGTGCATGCCACCAAGGGCACAGAGCAGCCTCCTCTCTGGGCCACTTGCCTGTTTCCAATGCCTTCCCCAGGCGCTGCCCTGCCCCACAAGGCCTGGGCTGAGTCCTGCCCCTGCACGCTCAGCCAGGCTGACATGGACACTGCTGCTTTCTCTGGCAGGCTCTCTCAGGCCAGCCCAGCTCCCTGCAAGCTGTGCCAGCTGCCCTGAGCTCTGTGCAGCACCAAAGGCCTCTCCCCAGCACAGCCCAGCCGGCTCTGGCCCCACAGCTCTGCTCAGGGCAGGGGGCTCTGGGCAGTGGCCCCACGGCCTCAGCCCCTGGCAAGGGCACAGCAGCAGCTGCAGCTCAGAGAGGACTCAGCCCCAGCCATGGGCAAGGTGCTTGGCCAAGGCAAAAGGAGGCTCCCTGTGTGCCCTGCTCCCCTCTCCCTGAGCTCCTGAGAGCTCTGCAGCCCCTGCTGCCATCCCATCTGCCCAGGCCAGCACAACAGCCTCAGCCTTGGGGTCCTGCAGAGCTGCTCCTGCTCCAGGCCCAGGGCCCATCCCAGAGCTGGGGCATCCACAAAGCTGTGCCCATTGCTATTCATTGCTGTTCTGATGAGGGTGGATCCTCAGATACTTGGATGTTGCTGGTGAATTTTACTTTTCTGAAAGCCTCTTCTTTCTTGAGCTCTTCAGTTCAGAAATTCAGTGACAAGGACTCATAAACATTTCTTCAAAACACCTAAACAAGGAAAGACCCTGGGAATAATTTCAGTTTTGATTCTTCTGTTGTTACTTAGACAGATTCCAGAAGTGTATTCAAAGTAAATATACTATATTGGAAACCATGCAGAGAGGACAGTTTTGTGTGGTTTTCTTTTTCTTGTTCCTGATTGATACCAGCAATGTCCAATTGTTATTGACCCCCAGCACCTTCTAATGCAGTCTGAATAGCTATGAAAATCAAGACCCTCCATGGCTGACAGGCAGTTAGACTTTGTCCCCAATGCCTCCTCACCATATCCCTCATCCCACCCCTGGGACTCCTATGGATCAGGAATGTGTTGGCCAGCAGGACCAGGGCAGTGATTCTTCCCCTGTGCTCAGCACTGGTTGGGCAGCACCTCGAGTGCTGTGTCCAGTTCTGGGCCCCCCAATTTAGGAAGGACATGGAGAGACTGGAGCATGTCCAGAGAAGGGCAACAAGGCTGGTGAGGGATCTAGAACACAAGCTTTGTGAGGAAATGCTGACAGCTGGGGTTGTTTATCCTGGAGAAGAGGAGGCTCAGCTGAGACCTCATCAATCTCTACAGCTCCCTGACAGGAGGGTGAAGCCGTGCTGGGGTCAGGCTCTTTTCCCAGGGAACAGTGACAGGACAAATAGACATAACCAGAAGCAGCAGCAGGGGATGTTTAGGCTGGACATTAGGAAACATTCTTGACAAAAAGGGTTATTGGGCATTGGAATGGGCTGCCCAGAGAGGTGGGTGAGTCACTGTCCCTGGAAGTGTTTCAGGAAAGACTGGATGTGGCACTGAGTGCCATGGTCTGGGTGACAAGGTGGTTTTAGGTCACATGTTGGACTCGATGCTCTCAAAGGTCTTTTTCAGCCTGGGTGATTCTGTGGTGATTGTGACACTGCAGGGCCCTGGGGAAGCAAGGGGCCATTGTGACACTGTGAGCCCTCGTGGAACTGAGAGGACCAGAGTGACACTGTGTATGACATGTTCCCAGGATAGAGTGGCTGGAAACCAGCCAGGCAGAAAGGGATCTGGGGGCACTGATGGACAGCAGGCTGGACATGAACCAGCGGTGTGCCCAGGTGGCCAGGAAGGTCAGTGGCTCCTGGCCTGGATCAGGAATGGTGTGGCCAGCAGGAGCAGGGCAGTGATTCTTCCCCTGTGCTCGGCACTGGCTGGGCAGCACCTCGAGTGCTGTGTCCAGTTCTGAGTCCCCCAATTCAGGAAGGACATGGAGGGGCTGGATCGTGTCCAGAGAAGGACAACAAGGCTGGAGAGGGTTCTGGAACACAAGTCCTGTGAGGAGTGGCTGAGGGAGCTGGCGTTGTTTATCCTGGAGGAGGCTCAGGGACACAAGGTGGTGTCAGGGCACAGTTTGGACTTGATGATCTCCAAGGCCTTTTCCTGCCTGGCTGATTCTGTGATTCTCTGAAACCACTCCTGGAGCAGTTGCAGGATGAGCCCTGGGCCTCCTCTTCACAAGGTCCAGCAGCCCAGGTCCCTCAGCTTCTCCACACAGCCCCAAAGCCCATCCTGTCAGTCCTGCAGAGCCTCTCCAGCCCCTCCTCACTGCCCAGAACAGGGAGCCCCACACCCAGACACAGCAGATGTGCCCCCCTGGCCTGTGGTGCCTCTGGCAAGGGAGCAGCACGAGGCACTTCAGGAGCCTGCAGACAATTCCTGCAGCACTTGTAGGATGATCCTGCTCCCCAAGGGACGTTCCCATGGTGCCAGCTCAGGAACTGAAATGGGGAGTGGGGCTAGAGAAGAAAGGGAAAACAGGGATGGGCTGTTTGCAGGGAAGGGGACAGGGATGGGCAAGAGGAAAGAAAGCAAAGGTGAAGGATATGCTCAGGGCCGTTTAGGGGTGGCTGCCAAGCAGCCCTGACTCTGAGCAACAATGTCTGCAGTGGGACAGGAAACTCACAGCTCATGGGAACAAACTTTCTGGCTGAATTCAGAGGACACCACTGCACCTGAGTGGTTTCCCTCCCATGCCCCAGCCCTTGCTGGCCCCAGGGGCTGATGGCATTTGTGCTCACTCAGCTCCATCTCCCCACAGCAGCACCATGGGGGTGCTGACGCCTGCTCTGTGCAGTGCAAACAGGGGCTCCTGAGCCAGTGCTGCCGTGTCTGTGCCTGCAAGGATGCGGCACCTGTGTGAGCTGGGGGAGAGGCCAGGGCTGCAGAGGGGGATATTGTTGGCAGGTGCATGAGGACGCTCTGGGACGCTGCCCTGGGGCTGTCCAGCGCAGTGGGGATGGATCAGCCCCTGCTCTGCTGCTCCTTGCCAGGGTCTCCCCCTTGCAGGGACCTTGCAGAGCACCAGCCATGCTGTTTGCCCCCAGCCTGCCCACGGCCAGCCTGGGGCTGCTCACGGGGGGTTTTCTCTGTTCAGCATTGGCCTGGCCAAGTGTTGTGGAGAGAGCCTGGCCAAGGAGCCTGGAGCCCCCAGGCCCTGCCCTGAGGCGTCAGCGCTGCCCCAGCAGTGCCCATGGCCTGTCCCTGCTGCAGCCCTGGCACTGCCACCCCCAGGGCTGTGCCCGGCCCCGAGAGCACTCAGGCCCTGCAGCAACACGAGGGGCAGGAGGGCAGCGGGGCAGTGGCACGGGAGCAGCACTGGCAACAGCAAGTGCTGCTGCTGCTGGGCACAGCTGCTGTGCCAGCACTGATCTGCCTCAGCTCTGCACACAGACATTGCTTCTGCTGCTCCAGAGAAGGGAACAAAAGGGGGACCTCTGGTGAAATCTTTCCTGGGAGAGAGATCCTTTGGTTCATTGCAAGCCATTGAGAGCAGAGCTCCTAATTAACACATCCTGTGGATCACGATTTGGAGAGAAACAAAATGAGAAATGTGAAGAACAGTAACATTTCATTGTGGACAATAATATAAACCTAAAACCAAGGAAAGAAAACAAACCCGCCATCAAACCAGAAAATATCAAAAGTGACTTTTATTACAAGTGATTTGCAGAAATTGGCCAGCAGTTTAATGTTTCTGAAATTCTCCAGTGACCATTCTTCTCACTGAAGCCTTGAGCTCCTGTTTCCTCAGGCTGTAGATGAGGGGGTTCAGGGCTGGAGGCACCACCGAATACAGAACTGACAGGGTCAGATCCAGGGATGGGGAGGACAATGAGGGGGGCTTCAGGTAGACAAAGATAATAGTGCTGACAAAGAGGAAGACAACAGCCAGGTGAGGGACGCAGGTGGAAAAGGCTTTGTGCCGTCCCTGCTCAGAAGGGATCCTCAGCACAACGTTGAAGATCTGCACATAGGAGAAAACAATGAACAAAAAGCAGGGAAATGATAAACAAACACTAACAGCAAGAAGTCCAAGTTCCCTGAGGTAGGATTTGGAGCAGGAGAGCTTGAGGATGTGTGGGATTTCACAGAAGAACTGGCCCACGGCATTGCCCTGGCACAGGGGCAGGGAAAATGTATTGGCTGTGTGCAGCAGAGCAGTGAGAAAGCCACTGGCCCAGGCAGCTGCTGCCATGTGGGCACAAGCTCTGCTGCCCAGGAGGGTCCCGTAGTGCAGGGGTTTGCAGATGGGCACGTAGCGGTCGTAGCTCATGACTGTCAGGAGGAATACTCTGCTGAAATGAAGAAGACAAAGAAAAAGAGCTGAGCAGCACATCCTGTGTAGGAGATGGTCCTGGTGTCCCAGACAGGAATTGTGCATGGCTTTGGGCACAGTGGTGCAGATGCAGCCCAGGTCAGTGAGGGCCAGGTTGAGCAAGAAGAAGAACATGGGGGTGTGCAGGTGGTGGCCGCAGGCTACGGCGCTGATGATGAGGCTGTTGCCCAGGAGGGCAGCCAGGGAGATGCCCAGGAAGAGGCAGAAGTGCAGGAGCTGCAGCTGCCGCATGTCTGCCAATGGCAGCAGGAGGAAGTGGCTGATGGAGCTGCTGTTGGACATGTCTTCTCTTTGGCCATGGAGTGCTTTTGAAAGGAGACATTGACAAGCTGGGATAGATTTTTTTGAGTCAATTCTGTGCAATTAAATTAGGTTTCCTCTCAAAAGTACTTATCTTCCTATAGGGGTACTTCACTAAAAATTTTTATTTTTGAGTTTAGGTTTTTGCTGCTGAATCACTGCCTCATCTTTAGCACTTCTCTCAGCCTGAACACAGGATTCCCTGTGCCCCAGTGCAGTCAGACCTGCTGGTCCCACACAGCTGCCCTTTTCTCATTACGCCTCCCACTATTTCAGGGTCATCAGAATTACAAAGTGCTGGATAAATATAGTGGATTCTTTGAAGTTTCCAGTTTCAGATACAAAGTCCTTAAACCCTTCTCTTTTTCCCTATGCAGCTGGATATTGAGGGATATCCAGGGCTGACATGGCTCTCAGCTGCTTGGAGTTGTGCCTACTCGGAGCTGTTTCTCCCTATCCAAGCCTTGTCCCTCCAGTGCTGCCAGAGCCCAGCCCAGCCCTGGGGGCTCAGCTCTGCCCTGCACCCCCCTCCCAGCACAGGGCACTGCCCAGGGGCATCTCCCTGCCAGCAGGGCCTTAAGGGCAGCTCAGACAAACTGAGATGCTGCAAGCCAAGGTGCTGCTGCTGCTGTCTGTAGGCACAGGAGGGTGAGGAGGCACTTTGTGAGGGAGATGTGAGGCAGATCTGCTCCCCGGAGGGACAGTGCAGGAGTCTCAGTGACACAGACACACCTGAGAGCCCCTTTCCCTTCCCTTGAGGAGAAAGCTGAGAGCAGTCCTGGCCATGCAGCACCATCTACAGAGCAGGATGAATCTGCCCGGATGGGGGCGGCTCCTTCCACCTCCAACTTCTCCCCACAGTCCATAGGGAGCAAGAGTCGTCCTGGAAAGGCTAACCTTGAACAGAGACTAGAAAAACAAATGGAATAAACCAGGTATTTTTTGAAAGGGTACACGTTGAGCAGTGCAAGAGCCTGGCAGGAGCTACACCCAAATCAAATCCAAGATGGATACTGCTCACAAGTTTTTTACACTTTTATAAGTTTTGGTTAATCTACATCTTGGGGTCAATAATCCATCCATAGCCCCTGGTTATGGAGTCTCAGCCCCCTGACTTGCCCCCTGCCCTTAGACATTGTTTATGATTTGTGGGTACTGGTTGTCCTTGATACTTTAGCTGGGAAGAGATTGTTTTGTCTAACTAGCCTGTGAAGAGAACTTACTAACATGTAATATGAAGTTTCAGAGAGGCACATTAAGAAGCAGAGAATCTGAAAATTATAAAAGGTAAAACCCCAGGTATCATTACCCCCACACATTCACCATGTCATGTGCTGTAACGGTGTTTCCCCAAGTGAAGTCTCAGCTCAATGTCTTCCCAGTCCTGATTGCCTTTAGCCTGTCTGTGCCCTCAGTGCCTGCAGGCAGTGCCCTCAGCCCTGCTGGGATGGGAGAGGAGCTGCTCCTCAGCAGAAATGTCTTTTTGAAGCTCTTCTTGGTTGAGCTTGGGGGCTGTGCCAGGAGCCCAGCCCAGCTCAGCAGCACAGACACAGCACAAGAAATTTAATGACTCTCACAGGGCGTTGGTGCTGTTTCCATCAGACTCAGTCCCTGAGAGCGTGTTCAAAAAACTTCTCAAGAAGTTTCTCACAAACTCAGATTAAAACTGCAAAGTTTATTGAAGTTTAAATAGGTCCCACTGACGAAGCGATCTGAGAAAGTGTCCCCAGGTTCCAGTTAAAACAGAACACTGGTGGCAGTGATGACAGGAGGGGACAAAACAGGGAAAGGTGTCTCTGGTACTGACCAAACCTGGATGTGTTTCAGGAATGCAAAAGGTCCAAGGGCTGAGCCCCAGCCCCTGGCAAGGCAGATTCTGTCCCTCCCTCATTGCTCAGGCTCTTCCCGGGGTACTGGGCTCTGGGGATGTGCAATGCCAAGGGCAGGACCATGGGGCGGCCCCTGCCAGGCTGCTGAGCAGGGACAAGGAGGCAATGAGGCCCCAGCACAGCAAGGCTCACTTGTCCCCTGCTGGCCTCAGGTCCAGGGCTAGCAGCCATGGCCCAAGTGCTGCAGCAGTTGGCTCTGGCAGGGCCTTTCAGCTGCTGCCCATTCCCTGTGCCCTCTGCAGCTCAGACTGTCCGTACGGTGTCCATGCCCTGCGCCTCTGTCCCTGCAGGCTCTCGTCATCCCCCTGGCTGCCCCACCTCGCTGGCCCTTCCTTTGCTGACAGCTCTGCGTCCTGCCTGCCTCTGCCTGGCCACACAAAGCCTTGGGCTGCTCCAGACTCTTTCTGGGGGATGTGTTGCACCCCAGCCCTGCCCTGGGTCAGAAATCCCTTTTATTTTCTTACCATTCTGGGCCTCCTCAGCTGCACGTGGCATTAATTTTCTTTCTCCGGCTGTTCTTTACTATGTCAAAAAAATCCACCATCTCTGAAACCACCTTTCAATCCCTCCCATGGCTCTCATCTGCTGTTCTCAGTCTCCACTCCACAGAGCATGGAGTTCCTTTGACCCTGTATTGTGGTCATGTGCTTGAGGCCTCCAAACCCCACCTTGGGTGATCTCTGGGCTCTCTCCATGCTGTTGAAAAATTAAAAGATTGTGCTCATAGTCTAAGAAAATCACCAGAGGACAAGGCAATCAGGCCTGTCTGTCCTGGCTATATTTGTCTTGTGCAATCCTTGGATAGATGTTATTTTGAAAGTAGAATCCCAGTTTTGGCCATTGACACCTAGGTGAGAAGGGCAGTTCTTTTCCACTGGGTGGAAAACACTGAGCCCCAGTGTTATGTGCTAGATAAAGGACAGCCTTCAGGAGGCCAAAGCCAACCTGAGCTGCCTGTACTGACAGACATTGGCTGGGAGTCACTCTTGCATATAAGGGAACTTTTAGGGGATATACCAATTTCAGCCATGGGTACCTGGAAAGAGGGATGTTTTTTTTTCCCTAGGAAGGCTAAGCACATAGCCCCAGTGCTCCAGGGGCTGATGAGAGGCAGCCCTCAACACACCAGGATCAGCCAGAACTGTATGGTGGCCCCAGGAAGGCCCAGCCAGCCAGATCCTGTTCCATGGCCCCTTTCGTTCTATGCGGCCCCTCAGTGTCAGAATGTTCTCCTTGCTTCTGCAGAGTCACAATGGCCCTTTGGTTCCATGAGGCCCTGAAGTGTCATTATGGTGTTCATGGTTCCACGAGGTCCTCAACAGTACCTTGGATCCTTGGGGTATCCAAAGTGTCACCATGGTCTGCACAGGAAGGAAACAACCCATCCCCAGTGTTCGCATGGGGCAGATGAGGGCAATCACCAAGCCCAGCCAGATTAGATGGCAGTGGCAAATTTTGTCTGGAAGCTATCTTTGGATACACAGCATTTTGGAGGTGAAATATCAATTTCAGGCATGGATACCTGGAGGAAAAGGAGGAGTTCTTTTCCATAGGAAGGAAAGCATGGAACACCATTGTTTCAGGGGCAGATTAAATGCGGCCATCAGAGGCCATGGCCAGCCCAACCTCTCTGTTCTGGAAGCTTCTGTGTGAAAGAAACCTTTTCCATAGGAAAGGATATAGGGAATTTTGGAGGTGGAATCCCACATTCAGCCATTTCTGCATTGATTGGGATGGTGGCTCTTTTCTGTAGGAAGGAAAGCACAGAGCTCAGGTGTTTCAAAGGAAGAAGAGGAGACAGGTGTCTATTGGGAAGCCAAGAAAGCCAGGCCTGTTAGTCCTGGCAGCTTAGTCATGGAGAATTTCCTGAATATCCATTATTTTGTGGGCTGAGTCTCAATTTTGAGCACAGACATTTTGATGAAAAGGATGGTTCTTTTCTGTAGGTGTTTCAAAAGCAGGTGGGAGGCAGCTCCCAAGAGGCCAAGGGCAGCCAGATCTATCTCTCCTGGCAGCTTTCACTTGGGAGCAATCCTGAGTTTTGGAGGTAGAATCCCAGTTTTGGCAATAGGTACCTGGTCGAGATAGATGGATTTTTCCATAGGAAAAAAAAGTGCAAAGGCCAAGTGTTTCGGAAAAAATGAGAGGTGAGGACCATAGGGCAAGCCAGCCACATGTCTATCCTGGCACCTTTCATCTGGGGACTATCCTTCAATAGAGGGATTTTTGCAGGTGGAATCTGAGTTTTGGCCATGGCAGCCTGGCCAGAAAGGAGAGTTCTTTTCATTAGGAAGGAAAGAACAGAGCTCCAGTGTTTCAAAGGCAGATGAGAGCCAGCCCTTAGAAAGCTACAGCCAGCCAGATCTGTCTCTCCTGGCAGATTTCATCTGGGAGCAGTCTTTGAATATGAGAAAATTTGGAGGAAAAATCGGAATTTTGGCCATGGGCACCTTGATGAGAAGGGCGGTTCTTTTACATAGGAAGGAAAGCACACAGCCCCGGTGCTTCAGCAGCAGATGAGCAGCAGCCTCGTCATGCCAAGGTCAGCCAGACCTGTCAAGTGGCCTCTGGGAGGCCCAGCCAGCCTGACCTGTTCCATGTTCCCTTGGTTCCATGGGACCCCACAGTGTCACAATGTTCTCCTTGGTTCTGAAGTGGCACAATGGCCCTGTGCTTCCATGACACTTTGCAATGTCACAATGGGTTTTTGGTTCCACAAAGCCCTGAAGTGTCACCATGGCCCCTCGGCTCCATGCGGTCCTGCTGTTTCACAACAGCTCCTCTGTGACACTCTGGGCCCCACGGTGTCACCATGGCCCCTTGGTTCCGTGAGGTTCCGCAGTGTCACCATGGTCGCTGTCAGAGGCTGGATGAGATCGATGTCCCAGACACCCTGGGATGCTCAGAGTGCCCGTGTGGGACCCGGGTTGGCTCAGGCCTTGGTCTGTGGGGGGACAGAGCCCTGCCCAAAGCCATGGTACTCCCCAGCTCCGATTGGCCGACCTGTCTATCAATCACACAGCAGGCAGGGCTCACCCAGCTCTGATTGGTGGAGCTGTCAATCAATCACACACTACCAACTGATGCCAACCCTGACTCTG
This sequence comes from Oenanthe melanoleuca, assembly GCF_029582105.1. Taxonomy (NCBI): domain Eukaryota; kingdom Metazoa; phylum Chordata; class Aves; order Passeriformes; family Muscicapidae; genus Oenanthe; species Oenanthe melanoleuca. The sequence continues at coordinate 1,596,124 of NW_026612650.1, read as the reverse complement.
ATTGGACAAGCAGCTGGCAGTCTGTCCAAAGGGGCGGGCCCATGCTGGCCCAGGGGTTAAACCCAGAGCAGGAGGTCAGCCCTTGGCCTGGATCCTGCCTTCTGTTGGGGATTTTCTGTGAGTAGTGCTGGAACCAGAGCAGCTGGTGCCTCTATGTGTGTCTTTCTATAGATCTTCTGTTGTTCTCTATTTGTCCTCTATCTAGTCCTATTTACCTGGAAAATTTTGAGGTAACTAAACATCTAAAGGGTTAAAGGTTTTTAGGTTGAATTAAGTTAATGTTATGCTAAGAGTTTTATGTTAAATTGGATGTTGTATAAACCCTTTGCCCAAGTTCCTTTGTGTCATTTGGCCTCTTAGCTGAGCTGGTTAGAGCATAGTGCTTGTGTCACTGGACCATTCGTTTAATAGCTGGAATTGCTGATCATTGTGGGTCCCTTCCTACTAAGAATATTCTTTGCATCTGGCCATGTTGAGAATATCTGGCTGCTGTTTCTCCTGTGCACCAAACTGGAGTAAAGGAACCTTTGGTCACCCACAGCATTTCAGAGTTCTGGGGTGTTACAGCCCCGCAGGCTCACAATGGCCTCTTGTTTCCATGAGGCCCTGCTGTGTCACACTGGCCCTTGGTTCCATGAGCATCTGCAGTGTCACACAGGTTGGTGCCATTTGTCCTTGCTGCCCCTCCCATCCCAGTTCCCCAGGAACAGCCCCGAGCCATCCGTAAGGGACAGGCCCTGCTGGGCCAGGCCTGGGCTCAGCCCTTGGCCTTTCTGCTGCCTCCAACCAGCCCAGGCCTTGCTCAGCATTGCAGTTCGTGCTCACAGCCTTTGGCTCCTGCAATCCTGCCCTCAAGGATCTGCTCTCACCAGTGCCTGGGGAGCTTTTGGCAGTCCCTGCCCTCAGCGGGGCCACTGATGCTCCTTGGGACTTGAAGTTTTGCTTCTGACTCCTTGGGCAGGTTCTTTAACTTTCTCTCAGTGCCTGGGAGTCCTGGACTCAGCCCCAAATCCACCGTGGGGATCATTAAAATACAGAAAGCCTTCAGCAGCTCTCTGTCTTCCTTCACTTGTATTCATGTCTCCAGGGCTTGTGCAGCTGCTTGGAGTCAGTTTGGAGTTCTGGTAAGGAGGAAGATTTCAATATGCCCCTCATGACTTTATTTTCATGGGAATGTTTTTCTTTTTTTCAGTTCAGAGAGATGGTGATAGAAGCATTCCCCAAGTGATCTTGATGCCAAATATCTCCTTATGAGGTCTGGACACCTTGAAGAAAGAGCCTCTTGTGGGCTGACCCTGTTTAGACAACCTGCTCCTCACACCCAACCTCACCATGTTATGATATCTCCCACCTGGGACTGAGAATACATAATATTAAAAAAACCGACTAAATTCATCTTTAAAAAAAACATGTTCATAATTTTCAAATTAGGGTTATATTTTTCTTATTTAAAATATTACTATTCTTTATTTCAAAAATCTAATTTTTAATTTTTATTTTAAAACTTTATATGTAATTAGCAACCAAAAAAATTTTTGGTCATTCCTTGTAAGTTTCACAGTTCCCTTCATTAATTAAATAAGATCTATTGGTTATTGATTTCTCCCTCTTTAAGATATTTCATAATATTTGTAGTTTTTTTCTCATCTTTATTATCATATTTTTCTCAGGCAGGGTCAATGTGGGCATTTCCTGTTCACGGAGACATTTCAGGGACATATTTGGGGTTGTTTTGGATCTGGGGAAAGAATTTAGAAGGAAGTTGAGGGACGGGAGGACACCTGGGGGCATCAAGTGAGATCTAAGTGAGAACTTAGGGATCCTGAGGGAAGGTCTGGGCTTTGGAGTAGCACTTAGGTGTCCAGGGGGCACTTGTAGGTCAGGGAGGGGAATCCGGGCGGGCACTTGGGGGGCTCTAACGGGCTCTCTGGGGCGCGGGGGGTGATGGGAGTTGTAGGCACAGGAATAACAGGATTAAAAGTGTCGGCAGAGCATCATCGGAGCTGTAGGCGCAATTGCAGTGCCTCTTGGTGAGGCGCAGGGCATGATGGGAGATGAAGTCTCAGCTAGAATGGCATTTTACCGGGACTGCGGAGCATGATGGGCACTGAAGTCCCAGAAGTGGTTCTTGCTGAGAGTTTGGGGTTCGGGAGGGCACTTGGGGGATACTTTTGCCTCTGAGCAGTGAGTTCGGATTCTCATGAGGATACCTATGTGGTTCAGGAGCACTTGGGGGGAGTTTGGGGAGCTCTAAATGGGCTCTTTAGGCAGCAGGGCACGGCAGGATATTTAGGCGTCGGACTGGGTTATAAGGTGCTCTGAGCTCATGGGGAATGGCAGGAGATTAATTCCCAGAAGTGGCTGTAATGGGCATCTATGGGGTTGGGAGCATTCAGGGGATCTGAGCATGCTTTTGGGAGCTCCTGAATGGAGCAGAGGGGGCACTTAGGGATCCTTGTGGGTCTGGGGACATTTACGGGAAACATGGGGGGCATACCAGGGGTTCTGTGGGGCGCAGGGCATGACGGGAATTGTAGTCCTGGCTCCAATGGGGCTCTATGGGGCCGCAAGTCATGATGGGAGTTAGAGGCAGAAAGGAAAGATGGCGCCGACTCCAGGCAGCGCCTCCGAAGCACCGATCCCCGGCCTGAACCTCTTTACTGGCGGCTGGGGCTGGCAAACACCTGAGCAATGTGTCTGTTTCCACTGAGGAAAATTAGGAGTTGTAGATTTCGTGCAAAATAACAAAAAGGAAACATCACTCTTCCTGAGTGAAACCACTTTTCCAAGCAAAGTAGGTCCCAGGTTAGGAAGGACACACAGGATGGGGTTGGGGAAAGTGGGGCAAGGTTGTCCACACTGGGTCAGACCTCAAGGCACAGCTTCTCTGAGCAGGCCAGACCTCCTGAGGTGAGAGCCTGGATCAATATCAATCACTGAATGCTACAGTCACCTCTGCTCTAAAGACAACAGTATAGAATTCACCCTTCAAAATAGGAATGTGTATTTCTCAGAAGCTCTTTGATGTATTTCTCCATAACTGGAGTAGGAAAACTTCCTGATGAACTGCACCAGACCAGAGGGAAATCAAGGCACAGCCATGGTTTGTTAGGAAACCTCTCAAGAATTCAGTCATAATCGAACTCCAAAGTTTCTGATCCCATTCATGGGTCCCACTGAGGGACACGACTGAGAAAGTGTCCCCAGGTTCCAGTTAGAGCAGGAAATTGGAGGCAGAGATAACAGGTGGGGACAAAGAGAAGCCAAGTCTTGGTGCCCTGGGGCACAGCAGGGTCTGTGCCACCAAGGGCTGGGAGGAGACACCTTGTCCTGAGGCACTGGGGCCTCCTGGCACAGCCCCAGCAAGCCTGGGCACTGTCATCCCTTGTGCTGCCCTCAGCATCTCCCCACATCCCAGTGGCCTCAGGGATCTGCTGGGACCAGTCCCTGGGGAGCCTTGGTCAGGAATGGCCCTGGGGGCTCCTTCATGCTCCCAGGGACTACAGGTTTTTCAGAGGCCTTTGGGTTTTGCTTTTGCCTTGGAGTCTCTGAGAGCTTTGTGCAATCATGGCCTCCAATTATCTGCTTTAATTAGTCTCTTGAGAGCCTTTGTCAGTAACAACACTCAGTGGGGCTCAATGCCTCTGGGTGCTTCAGCTTTCAAAGGTTCTTTACTTTTTCCTTTCCACACTGAGTTTCTGAGAACTGACACCACTCAGGCAAAGAGGGGGTTTCAATTTTTTTTCAAGCATTTTAAAATTCTTACATTTCTCCATTGCAAATAGACACAAGGGGCCACCAAGGAAATTCTTCATGCCCAAGGATAACCCTGCAAGGAATGTTTGAGGCCTTTGCACTCCTTGGTTCCCTGAGGCCTTGCAATGTCACAAAGGCCCCTTGTTCCATGAGGTTCTGTACTGTCACAGTGGATATTTGGGTCCATGGGGCCCCACAGTGTCACAATGCTCTTTTTTAATCCATGAGGCCTTGATCTGTCACAATGGACTTTTGGTTCCATGAGGTTCTGTGCTCAGCAATGGTCTCTGTAGTTCCAAAGTGTCACAATGGACCCTTGGTTCCATGAGGTTCATTGGTGTCACCAAGGTCTCCTTGGTTCCAGGAGGCATCACAATGTCACAATGCACCCTTGGTTCCATGAGGTTCCTGCAGCAGGACTTCCCCTATGGCCCAGCAGAGCTTATCTGTTCTGTCCATCAGCTGGGCCATAACTCAGGGCATCTTCCCCCTCTCAGGAATTCCTGAGATAAACCAGGCCAGACATCTGTCCTGTCTTGAGTTCTCTCTGGTGCCAGGCAGGTGGAATTCCCAGCTTACCATGAACAGCTTGCTTTGTGAGCAGCTGAAGGGAGATAAGCCTTGAATTTCTGAGTGACTCACACTTCACTGTACAAACTAGAAAAGCCACGCAAAACTTTGGCAAAGCAAAATTCTGCTGCATAGTCCCTGGAAATGTGTTGGGCTTCTCTCCCAAGTCTGGATGCATCTTTGTGGTTACTTTTCTGGAAGGTGGATGAAAGGGCTCCATGTGTACTCCCTCATCAATTCATTGCTAAGTTACATTGACTCCTGATATCTGCTATTTCTTCACTAGCTGTAATATAAGTAACTTTATTGTGCATTGTGTTTGTATCTGGGGGCTCTAACGGGCTCTCTGGAGCGCGGGGGATGATGGGAGTTGTAGGCGCGGGTATAACACAGTTGAATTGGGCCGCGGAGCATCATGGGAGTTCTAGGTGCAGGTGCAATGTCTCTCGGTGGGGCGCGGTGCATGATGGGAGATGAAGTCCCGGCTTGAGTAGAACTCTGCAGGAACCGCATAGCATGATGGGAGCTGTAGTCCCGGAAGTGGCTCCGATGGGGAATTTTGAGGTGGGGAAGGCACTTAGAGGAGACTTTTGCATCTGAGCCGCGACTTGAGGCTGTTGTCAAAGGATGTATATGGTTCAAGAGCACTTGGGGGGAGCTTGGGGGGCTCTAACCAGGCTCTTTAGGACGCGGGGCGTGGCAGGAGTTTTAGGTGCGGTAATTGTGTTATGAGGGGCTCTGAATTTTGTTATGAGGGGCTCTGAAGCCTCTGGGGATGACAGGAGATGAATTCGCAGAAGTGGCTGTAACGGGCATCCATGGATTGGGAACACTCAGGCAATCCGGGGATGCTTTTGGGGGTCCCCAGTTCCCGAATGGGCGCTGTGGGCGTACTTAGGGATCACGGGGACTCTCGGGGTCACTTATGGGACATGTCGGGGGCAGATACCGGGGTTCTGTGTGCCGTTGGGTATGATGGGCGTTGTAGTCCCGGCTCCAGTTGGGCTTTATTGGGCTGCGGGCTATGAAGGGAGTTGTAGGCTAAAAGAAAAAAAGGAACCGACACCAAGCACCGCCCCCGATCCCCGATCCCCGGTGCGGCTTGGCTGCGACAGTGATGTGCGGAGGCGGGAACAGCCCATTCAACCCCTCCAGTCCTCCCCAGAACAGCCCGTTACAGCCCCAGTGCATTTTCACTGCCCCTCCAGTGCAGGAGGCCCTCTCCCCTGGCCAAGCCAGTACAGCCCAGTCCCTCCCAGTACACATTAGTTCATGCCCCGTCTCCTCCAGGTCCTCCCAGTGTCATCCCAGTATGCCCCAATGTCCCCCAGTCTTCCCTACACTGTCCCCAGTGTCTCCAGTATGTCCCAGTGTCTCCCACAGGGTTCCCAGTGTTCCCCAGTATGTCCAAGTCCTCCCCAGTGTTTCCAAGGAATCTTGAACTCCTCACGGCGGCCGTGGCACCAAACCCAGCAGTGGGGTCAGTGCAGTGTCCATGGCCACAGCCCCTGGCAGTGGCCAGTGCAGGTTGGGATGATGATCCACCCTCACAGCTGGCCCAGGACAGCTCTGCAGTGATTTTGGTGGCACCTTGGGCTGGCACACACCTGAGGAGTGTGTCTGTTTGCAGTGAGGAACATTAAGAGTTTTAGATTGCTCAAAAAAGAAAAAAAAAAATAAAAAAGGAGAAACTTTTTTTTTTTTTTTTTTCCTGAGCGTAGCCAGTTGTCCAGGACCCAGGTGAGTGAGGACAGACAGGATAGGGTTGGGGAATGTGGTGCAAGGTTGTCCTGGTTGTCTGATGCTGGCTCAGACCTCAAGGCACAGCTTTTCTGAGCAAGCCAGACCTCCTGAGGAGACACTATGGATCAACATCAATCACAGAATGCTGCAATCATCTCTATTTTAAAGAGAACACTAATAAAATATGCTCTTTAAAATAGGAATGAGTATTCCTAAGGAGCTCTTTGAATTATTTCTCCATAACTGGAGTTGAAAACAATCATAATGAACTGCACTGGACCAGAGGGAAATCAAGGCAGAGCCATGGTTTGTCAGGACTTGCTTGATCCCAATGAGTCCCGTGGTGCATTTGGTGCTCCCAGGAAGCTCCAAATAATATTTTGGAAATACTGGCTGTCTCTCTGCAGCACTGCCCTTGCAAGTAGCTGCCTCTGTGCCATGAGCCCAGCCCAGCTCAGAAGCATAGACACAGCACAAGGACTTCAGTGAACCTCTCAGGGGTTGGGGCTGAGTCCCTGAACATCAGCCTCTGAGAGGGAGCTGAAGAGACCTCTCAAGAATTCAAAGTCAGATTCAAACTCCAAAGTTTCCCTTACTTTTAGTGAATTCCACTGATAAATGTGAAGGAGAAGGTTTCCCAAGGGTCGAATTAGAGGAGAAACTGATGACAATCATGTCAGGTAGGAAAAAATAGGGTAAAGGAAGAAAAGAAACCTCCCAAAAATTCAAAGTCAGATTCAAAGTCCAAAGTTGCCTGAAGTTCTAATGGGTCCCACTGAGGGACATGACTGAGAAGGTGTCCCCAGGTGCCGGTTTATTGTTTATACGTTATATTTTTAAAGTATGAATTTAATGTGTTTATGATACTTTTTTAAAGTTTGGGCTTATTTTTTTAATGCTTCTATTTTGGTGGGGATTTTTTTCGTTTTCCGAATGAAGCCGAGAGATGGGACTTCTGAGTTGCTTTAGGAAGTGTGATTTTCTCTACAGGCAGAAAGGTGAAGCTTGTCTTACAGATGGCCACAGCATGTCTTAGAAGTCACAAGACTTAGGACTACAAGGTCTTTTAAAGATTTATTAACCAATAAAACATTGTCAACAGAGATATTTATGTTTCTAATTCAATACTAAGATATTTCGTCTTATTGGCTCATACTACAGTGTTAACTTTCTTATCCAATTATATCTTGTCAGACAAAACTTACATTGCTTCACTCTAAAACTTCTTGTTACCTTTGTAACTACTTTTATTTTTGCTAGATCTTAAATTCTAAAACTAAACCTACCTCTACTCAACTGTGTTTAATTCTAAGCTTTGGATTATAGACCTTATGTTCTGAGAATTCTGTGCATTTTGTATTCCAGCACCCAGATTCCAGTTAGAGCAAAACACTGGAGGCACTGATGACAGGTGGGGACAAACAAGGCAAAGGTGTCTCTGATGCTGACCAAACCTGGTTGTGTTTCAGGAATGCAAAGGGCGAAGGGCTGAGCCCCAGCCCCTGGCAAGGCAGATTCTGTCCCTCCCTCATTGCTCAGGGCTCTTCCAGAGGCACTGGGCTCTGGGGATGTGCAATGCCAAGGGCAGGACCATGCGGCGGCCCCTGTGTCCTAGTTTGAAGGACAGGTGTCTGCCAGTAAAGGCAGATGTTTTCCTTTGAAACAGAGACCCGAATTCCACTCCCCCCACCAAATATTACAAACGTTTGAATCAAGGACTCTGAGGCAGAGATAAGGGGGTAGGAATAACAGCTCTTTTACTAATATATCTAACTGTACCAGCAGAAACAACAGCAGTTGTTAAAATCACTAACAAAACAGAACAGATGACTCGGTTCCAGTCCTCTTTAGCTGTGAGCACGCTCTGTCTCGGCGGGAGCGGAGGCGGGAAGGGGCGGCCGCGGCCGCGCCAGTCTCGGGTGGGAGCGGGCTGGAGCGGGCAGCTCCTCGCTCACCGTTGGTGTCCGAGTGATTCGCTGTGTCCGCAGAGGCAGGAGGGTGCAGTGGGGCAGATGCAGGGCAGGTGATGGCAGAGGGTCTGGCTCTCCTGCCTTCGGCCGCATGGCTCCAAGACCGGGAGATCCTCCTCCGAGCTCGCCGGAAACACGAGTCACCTCCGGAAGCACGAAAGCCCCTCTCGAAGCCGATCCCACCTACCCCTTTTGTCCAGAGTCAACAAACATCCGGGGTGTAACCGGCCAGCTCCATTGGCATGACAATGGGAAAAATTCTTTAAATTGACACAGTAATAGAAAAACACTCAACCCCCAACATTATCCACCCCGAATTTTTTCCATGCCAACATGCTACAGCATATTAAAACTTTTAAATCATATACATACATGCAGTTACCAGCACAGTATCATAGATTGTTCACCCTAGAACAAGGTCTCCTTGGTATGCATCGGGTCTGTCCATCCTTTTGCATCACCCACCAAGTGCAACCTGGTCCTTGAGCGAAAACCACCCCATGAACAGGATTGTCTTTGCTGGAGGGAGAGTTCACCCAAACGGTTTTTCCTAACATGCCTCTCAGGTGTACCACAGGGACCTTATCTCCATCTGGTGTTCCCAAAGGCTCAGATTGGGCAGGGCCTGCTAGGTTAGTGGAACCTCGGGTATTCACTAACCATGTGGCCTTTGGTAGATTGATCTCCCAGTTTTGAAAGTCCCCCCAACAAGTGCCTTTAAGGTGGTTTTAAGCAGGCCATTGCACCGTTCGAATTTCCCAGCTGCTGGTGCATGGCAGGGAATATGATACACCCACTCAATGCAGTGTTCTCTAGCCCAGGTGCTTAAAGACTATTTTTGAAATGCGTCTCGTCTGTTTGACTCAATTCTCTCAGGGTGTCCTGGGTTGGTGTTGTGTCTGCTCCTCTCCCGCCCCCACACCTCTCTGTCTGCATGGAGCTGCCGCCGATGCCCTTTTCCCCCCCCCGGGTGGGTGGTGCCCCGGGGGCTGGGCGGCTTGGCTTGCTGCTGCTGCCCGGCTGCTGCTGCTGCTGCTGCTGCTTCCTGCGCACTTGCTAGCTACCCCAGCTGCTACCCTGTTGCTTCTGCCCTACTGCTTTTGCCCCGCTGCTGCTGCCATGGCTCTGCCTTCCCCTCCCCCTTCTCTCCTTCAGCTCCAAGATCTGTACCGGCTCCGGACGGGACCTGAGCATCAGAGACTGCCTCCAGAGCCTGCCCAAGAAGCTTCTCGCCCTTCCCAGCAGCAACCGTCTCTCACTTCGGTGAAAACAGTTCTTTTGTCATCTGGGATTGTACTTTCCTGTTGCTGGGAAGTGTTTTTCTTGTATTTGCTAATAAACAAGTTTTTTCCACTTTTCCCCCGAGTAAAATTCTCTCCGAGCCCAGTGGGGGGGGAGGAATTGTGAGGGGGGGCTTATTTTGGGGGGCTCCTTTGGAGGCTTTCCCCCAGTTTTGTCCTAAACTTGGACAAATAATTTGGTGGCCCGTACGGGGAAACGAAGAAAGTGGAAAAAACTGTGTAACTATATATATAATGCTGTTTGGAATGGATTTCAGTATGTGGTTCTGGATACTGGGGTTTTTTGAGGTTTTAATGCCTCTTTGGTCTCTGGGGTTATTTTCCTGCCCGGAAATAGCTCCAGTACTGTCCCTTATTTGTAGTTTTTATACTAGAGGGATAATGACCAAAATATTGATTGGACTGGGCTTGGTTGCAATGGCTTGTAAGAGGTTTATGAAGATGCTGGAATCGGTTCCAGGGATATCTTCTGGATCCTGGTTATGGATATGCATCCAGTTTATTAGAGGAGAAGCAGGGGAGGAGACTTTTCAGCCTTTGCTTCCCTTTGTCTCCTCTGAATTTTTTACATCGTTATTAGGATATGTGCAGTTCTCCTTTAGTATTAAAGAGATCATCTTTCTGATGTTTAATGTTCTAAGCTTCCTCTACATGGTTTACAGTTTATATAAAATCAGGTCTGAGATTTCTAGAGGTGCTGGTGTGACTCCTTACTTAGCAGCAGGACAAAGTGTGAGGAGTCCTGAGTGGTGTGGAAAATGGCAGGACCTGGGCCAGATGTTAAAGGAATTTTCTGATCCTATGGTTTGGGACTTTTCACATGAGCAAATTCAGAACCCGGCTGAGGTGGTGAAATATTTGAAACAGAAATGCCACGATAGCTCTAGAGAAAAAAAGACCACTGCAGTGAGCTGGGCTCTGGCGTATGCTTATCGTACCCTGTTAGATAGTGGAGAACAACAAACAAAGGAAAGGGAACAGGGAGATAACATAGCTACTATTCCAGCTACTCAGGCTCTGGTTAGCACCCCAGGCTCGAGGACAGGGATGAAATTAGAAAGTAAGCTTCAACCAATGGCTGTGGCTACCAGTACAAGGAGTGGGAAGTGCACCAAGAAGACCGATCGGCCAGTGGAGGATGATGATGAGGATGCAGGAGAAGGACCTTCAACACCTCCTAATGTAAAATCAAGAGTTAAAACAACTGGTGTGAGATCAGAAACTAATAATGAGTCCCTTTCCCTAAAAGATCTTCGGGGTTTAAGAAAGGATTATACAAGACAGCCCGATGAATCCATAATTAGTTGGCTGGTTCGGCTTTGGGATGCGGCAGGCGAGGCTACCATCTTAGACGGCACTGAGGTGAGACACCTGGGATCCCTGTGTCATGATCCGGTCATCGATCAAGGAATGATGAGGGAGGCTAACCCTCAAAGCCTCTGGGCACGTGTTTTAGACAACGTAGCACAAAGATATCTGTGTGCCGATGACCTGTATATGCAGCAGACCAAGTGGAAAACCATAGAGCAAGGGATCCAACGTCTGAGGGAGATGGCAGTGGCGGAGATTATTTTTTCAGATGATATAACAACTAGGAACCCAGACCTGGTACCATGCACACCTGTAATGTGGAGGAAGCTGGTGCGACTCGGGCCATCTGAATATGCGTTGGCTTTGGCAATAACGAAGTGGGAAGAGATCTATGAAACGGTGCTGGACATGGCGAAGAAGCTCCAGGCATACGTGGATGCTGTGCATGGCCCAACCCATGCCAGAATCGCCGCCGTGGAAACACGCTTGCAGAACTTAGAGGACAAGATAGCGAAAATCATAAGAAGCTCAGGGAGGAAATTAAGGAGGACCTCCTCCAAATTTCAGCTGTGCAAGTTAGACGTCCTGGCACCCAACATAGACGTTCTCCCAATGGGGAGAGGAGGTACACTCCCCGGGCCAAGCTATGGTTTTTCCTGCAGGATTCTGGAGAGAACATGAGGAGGTGGGATGGAAAGCCTACGGCTGCTCTGGCACGACGGGTGAGGGATTTGAAGGAAGGCAAGATTGAAAGAGAAAGTTCCATCCAAAGGAGAGCCGCTCCTGTTGCCCATACCCAAAGTGCCAAATATGATAATGATAATGACATGTCTGACCCTCTCGAAGGAACTTCTAAGATGCATGCCCCAGGAAAGAAAGATAAACAGGCTTAGAGGGGCCCTGCCTCTAGCCAGGGTGAGGCGAGGGAGAATCGTGTCTTTTGGACTGTGTGGATTCGGTGGCCTGGCACATGGAAACCTCAGAAGTACCGAGCTTTAGTTGATAATTCCATCAAGATATGTGGGGGAAGAATCCGTTTCTATCACTGGTGTAACAGGTGGCTCGCAGGACTTCACCCTGGTGGAAGCTGAAGTGAGTTTAACTGGAAGGGAATGGAAGAAACATCTTATTGTGACTGGTCCAGAGGCCCCATGTATTTTTGGCATAGATTACCTTCGGAGTGGCTATTTTAAGGACCCAAAAGGCCTTAAGTGGGCATTCGGGATAGCGGCTGTAATGGCAGAACATATCCGGCAATTGAACACCCTGCCTGGACTAGCTGAGAATCCCATTACAGTAGGACTTCTGAAAGGAGAAGAGCAACGAGTGTCCAATTGCCACTTCAATAGTACATCGCCGGCAATATAGGACAACTCGAGATGCTGTGATCCCCATTCACAAGATGATCCGTGAGCTGGAGAGCCAAGGGGTGGTGAGCAAAACCCACTCACCCTTCAACAGCCCCATCTGGCCTGTGCGAAAATCTAATGGAGAATGGAGATTAACTGTGGACTATCGTGCCTTGAATGAAGTGACTCCACCGTTGAGCGCTGCCGTGCCGGACATGCTGAAGCTGCAGTACGAGCTGGAGTCCAAGTCAGCAAGGTGGTATGCCACCATTGACATCGCCAATGCATTTTTCTCCATTCCTCTGGCCGCAGAGTGCAGACCTCAGTTTGCTTTCACCTGGAGGGGCGTGCAGTACACCTGGAACCGACTGCCCCAGGGGTGGAAACACAGCCCCACCATCTGTCATGGACTGATCCAGGCTGCACTGGAAAAGGGTGAGGCTCCGGAACATCTACAATATATTGATGACATCACCGTATGGGGGAACACAGCAGCAGAAGTGTTTGAGAAAGGAGAGAAAATTATCCAAATCCTCCTGGAAGCCGGCTTCGCCATCAAGAAGAGTAAGGTTAAGGGACCTGGACGTGAGATCCAGTTCCTGGGAGTGAAGTGGCAAGATGGACGGCGTCAGATTCCTACAAATGTCATTAACAAAATTACAGCTATGTCCCCACCTACCAACAAGAAAGAGACCCAAGCTTTCCTAGGTGCCATAGGCTTTTGGAGAATGCACATCCCTGAGTACAGCCAAATAGTAAGCCCTCTCTACCAGGTCACTCGCAAGAAGAACGATTTCCACTGGGGCCCTGAACAACAGAAAGCCTTCGCCCAGATCAAGCAGGAGATCGCTCATGCAGTGGCCCTTGGCCCAGTCAGGACGGGACCAGAGGTAAAGAATGTGCTCTACTCTGCAGCCGGGAACCATGGTCTGTCCTGGAGCCTGTGGCAGAAGGTGCCTGATGAGACCCGAGGCCGACCCCTGGGATTTTGGAGCAGAAGTTACAGAGGGTCTGAAGGCAATTACACCCCAACGGAGAAGGAAATTTTGGCCGCCTATGAGGGAGTCCAAGCCGCCTCAGAAGTCATTGGTACGGAAGCACAGCTTCTCCTGGCACCCCGACTGCCAGTGCTGGGGTGGATGTTCAGCGGAAAGGTTCCCTCAACCCACCATGCCACCAGTGCCACGTGGAGCAACTGGATAGCCCTCATCACTCAGCGTGCCAGAATCGGGAAACTAAATCGTCCTGGGATTCTGGAAATAATTATAAACTGGCCCGAAGGTGAAAGTTTTGCTGTCACGGATGAAGAACAAGAACCAGTGACACGGGCTGAAGAAGCTCCACCATACAACGAGCTCCCAGCAGAGGAAACACACTATGCTCTATTCACTGATGGCTCCTGTCGCGTTGTGGGGATGAACCGGAGATGGAAAGTGGCTGTATGGAGCCCCACACGACGGGTTGCAGAGGCCACTGAAGGAGAGGGTAGATCTAGTCAATTCGCCGAACTCAAAGCTGTCCAACTGGCCCTTAACATCGCAGAGAGAGAGAATTGGCCAAAACTCTATTTATACACTGATTCCTGGGTGGTAGCCAATGCTCTGTGGGGATGGTTGAAGAAATGGAAAGAGGCGAACTGGCCGTGCAGAGGAAAACCAATTTGGGCTGCTGAAGAGTGGAAAGACATCGCTACTCGATTAGAGAAACTACCTGTGAAAGTTCGCCATGTAGACGCCCATGTCCCCAGAAAGAGAGCCAATGAGGAGCAGCAACATAATCAGCAAGTAGATCAAGCTGCAAGGATAGGGGTGTCGAAGATAGACTTAGATTGGGAACACAAGGGAGAATTGTTCCTAGCTCAATGGGCCCATGATGCCTCGGGTCATCAGGGCAGAGATGCTACCTATAAGTGGGCACGAGACCGAAGGGGTGTCGAAGATAGACTTAGATTGGGAACACAAGGGAGAATTGTTCCTGGCTCGATGGGCCCATGATGCCTCGGGTCATCAGTGCAGAGATGCTACCTACAAGTGGGCACGAGACCGAGG